>NW_012116522.1:1092412-1093638 GCF_000951035.1 Colobus angolensis palliatus | reverse complement strand
TTTCTGAGGAAATTCTTTGTGATGAGTGAATACATCTCACAGAGTTAAACCTTTCTTTTCATGCAGCAATTTGCTAACACTGCCTTCTTGGAATCTGCAAAGGGATAATTGGGAGCACATTGATGCTTATGGTTAAAAACAAAATATCCACAGATAAAAACTAGAAAGAAGTTTTCTGACAAACTGCTTTTTCATGTGTGAATTCACCTCACAGAGTTACACCACTCTTTTCATTGAGCAGTTTGATAACACTGTTTTCTTCGAATTAGCATTGGTATATTTCAGAGCACATAGAAGCTTATGGTGACAAAGGAAATATTCTCATATAAAAACAAGAAAGATAATATCTGAGAAACCACTTTGTGATATGTTAATTCATCTCATAGAGCTAAATGATTCTTTTGATGAATCATTTTAGTGGCACTGTTTTTGCAAAAACTGAGAAGTGATATTTTGGATTGCATTGAAGCCTATGTTGATATAAAAAATATTCTCAGATAAAAAGTAGAAAGAAGCTGTCTGAGAAAATCTTTGTGATGTGTGAACTCATTTAACAGAGTTACATGATTGTTTTATTGGAACAGTTTGCTAACACTATTTTCGTGAAATCTGCATTAGGATATTTTGGAGCACATTGAAGCCTATGGTGATAAAGGAAACATCGTCAGACACAAACCAAAAAGAAGCTTTCTGAGAAGCTGCTTAGTGATGTGTGAATTCATGTCACAGATATACACCTTTCCTTTCATGGAACTGATTGCAAACACTATTTTCATGGAATGTGCAATGGGATATTCTGGAACACATTGAGGAATGTGGTGAAAAAGGAAATATCCTTAGAAAAAAACCAGAAAGATGCTTTCTGAGAAACAGCTTTGTTATATGTGAATTCGTCTCACAGAGGTACACCATTCTTTTCATGTAGCAGTTTCATAACACGGTTTTTTGGCATCTGATAAGGGATAAATTGGATTGCATTGAAGCTTATGGTGACAAAGGAAATATCATTAGACAAAAAACAAAAAGAAGAGTTTTGAGAAACTACTTTCTGATTTTTGATTTTGTCCCACAGATTTAGACGTTTTTATTCATGGATCCGTTTGCTAACACTTTTTTCATGGAATCTGCAGTGGGATATTTGGGAGCACTTTGAGGACTATAATGAAAAAGGAAATATCCTCAGATAAAAATTAGAAAGAAGCTTTCTGAGAAAGTTATTGTGATGT
>NW_012116522.1:1087833-1091454 GCF_000951035.1 Colobus angolensis palliatus | reverse complement strand
TTGTGAAAAAGGAAATATCCTCAGCTGAAAAATAGAAAGAAGTTTTATGAGAAACTGCTTTGTGATGTGTGAATTAATCTCACAGAGTTACACCATTCTTTTCATTGAGGAGTTTGATAACACTGTTTTCATGAAATCTTCAATATGGTATTTGGGAGTGAATTGAAGCCTATGTTGACAAAGGAAATATTCTCATAGGAAAAGCAAAAAGCTTTCTGAGAAACTCCTTTGTGATGTGTGAATTCAATTCACAGTTACACTGCTCTTTTCATTGAAGAGATTGTTAACACTGTTTTCTTGGAATCTACAATAGGATATTTCAGAGTGCATTGACACTTACTGCGAGAAAGGAAGTATCCTTAGACAAAAATTAGAAAGATACTTTCTGAGAAACTGCTTTGTGTTTTGTGAATTCATCTCACAGAGTTACATGATTCTTTTCTTGGATCAGTTTAATTGCACTGTTTTTGAGGAAACCAAGAAGGGATGTTTGTAATTGCATTGAACCCTAGAGTAACAAAGGAAATATCGTCAGATAAAAACTAGAAAGAAGTTTTCTGAGAAAGTTCTTTATGATGTGTAAATTCATATGACAGAGTTACATCATTCTTTTCATTGAGCAGTTTCCTAACTCCATTTTCTTAGAATCTGCAATGGGATATTTTGGATCTCTGAAGGTTAATTTGACAAAGCAAATATCCTAATATAAAAACTAGAAAGAACCTTTCTGAGGAAGCAGTTTGTGACGTGCTAATTCATCTTACAGAGTTACACAATTCTTTTCATGGATCCGTTTGGAAGCACTGTTTATGGCGAATTTGAGAAGGGATATTTTCGATGGCATTTGAAGCCTATGGTGACAGTGGAAATATGCTCAGATTAAAAACTAGAAAGAAGCTTTCTGAGAAAGTCCTTTCTGATGTGTGAATTCATCACCCAGAATTACACCTTACTTTTCATGTATCAATTTGTTAACACTGTTTTCGTGGAATCTGCAAAGGGATATTTGGGAGTGCATTGAGGCCTAGAGTGGAAAAGGAAATATCCCATAGAAAAACTAGAGAAAAGCTTTCTGAGAATCTACTTTGTGATGTTTGAACTAAAGGCACCGAGTTACACTGTTCTTTTCATGGAGCAGTTTGCTAACACTGTTTTCTTGGAATCTACAATGGCATATTTTGGAGCATATTGAAGGTTATGGTGACAAGGGAAATATCCTCATATAAAAACTAGAAAGAAGACCTCTGAGAAACTGCTTTATGATGTGTTAAATCATCTCACAGAGTTACATGGTTCCTTTCATGGATCAGTTTGTTAGCACTGTTTTTGGGGAATCTGAGAAGGGATATTTTCGATTGTCTTGAAACCTCTGGTGACTAAGGAAATATCCTCAGATGAAACCTAGAAAGAAGGAATCTGAGAAAGTTATTTGGGATGTGTGAACTCATCTCAAAGAGATACACCTTTCTTTTCATGGAGCAGATTGCAAATACTCTTTTCGTGGAATCTGCAAAGGGATATTTGGGAGCACGTTGAGGCTATGTTGAAAAAGGGAATATCCTCAGATAAAAACTAGAAAGAAGATTTTGAGAAACTGCTTTGTGACTGGTGATTTCATCTCACAGAGCTAAGCCGTAATATTTTGAGCCTTTTGATAACACTATTTTCATGGAGTCTGCAATAGGATATTGGGAGTGCAACAAAGAATATGGTGACAAAGGAAATATTCTCATAGAAAAACCAAAAAGAAGTTTTCTGAGTAACTGCTTTGTGATGTGTGAATTCACCTCACAGTGTTACACTGTTGTGTTCATTATTCAGTTTGCTAACACTGTTTTCTTGAAAACTACAAAGGGATATTTAGGAGGGCATTGAAGTTTATAGTGACAAAGGAAATATCCTGAGACAAAAACTAGAAAGAACCTTTCTGAGGAACTGCTTTGTGATTTCTGAAATCATCTCACAGAATTACACATTCCTTTTCATGAAGCAGTTTGGTAGTCCTGTTTTTGGGGGATCTGAGAAGGGATATTTTGGATCGCATTAAAGCCTATGGCATCAAAGGAAATATCCTCTGATTAAGACTACAAAGAAGCTTTCTGAGAAAGTTCTTTGTGATGTGTATATTCATTTCACAGTTACACTGTTGTTTTCATTGAGCAATTTGCTATCACTGTTTTCTAGGAATCTTCAATGGGATATTTTGGAGCACATTGAAGCTTATGGTGACAAAGGAAATATGTTCATATAAAAAAAAGAAAGAAGCTTTCTGAGAAACCGCTTTGTCATGTGTTAATGCATTTCCCAGAGTTACACAATTCTTTCCATGGATCAATTTTTAGCCTGGTTTTTGGGTAATCTGAGTAAGAATATTTTGGATAGCATTGAAGTCTAGAGTGACAAGAAATTATCTTCACAAAAAAACTAGAAAGAAGCTTCCTGAGAAAGGGTTTGGTGATATCTGAATACATCACACAGAGTTACACCTTTATTTTCATGGAGCAGCTTGCTACCACTGTTTTTGTGGAATCTGCAAAGGGATATTTGGGACTGGATTGAGGTCTATAGTGAAAAAATAATTATTCTCAGTTAAAAACTAGAAAGAACCTTTCTGAGAAACTGCTTTGTGACGTGTGAATTCATTTCAGAGAGATACGGTGTTCATTTCATGGAGCAGTTGGTAGCAGCGTTTTTGGGAATCTGAGAAGGGATATTTTGGATTGCATTGATGCCTACGGTGACAAAGGAAACATCCTATGATAAAAAAGTAGAAAGAAGCTTTCTGATAAAGTTTTTTGTGTTGTTTGAATTCATGTTACTGATTTAGCCCTTTCTTTTCATGGAGCATTTGCTAACACTGCTTTCCTGGAATCTGCAACAGAATATTTGGTCATGCATTGAGGCATATGGTGAAGAAGGAGGTATCCTCAGATAAAATCTAGAAAGAACCCTTCTGAGCTTTGTGATGTGTAATTTCATCTCACAGAGTTACACCATTCTTTTCATTGAGCAGTTTGATAGCACTGTTCATGGAAACTGCAATAGGATATTTGGGAGTGCATTGAAACCTGTGGTGACAAAGGAAATATCCTCAGATATGAACCAAAAATAAGTTTTCTGAGAAACTTCTTTGTGATGTGTGAATTCACCTCTCTATGTTACACTGTTCTTTTCATTGAGCAGTTTGCTAACACTGTTTTCTTGGAATCTGCTATGGGATATTTCAGAGCATATTAAATCTTATGGTGACAAAGGAAATATCCTCATACAAAAACTAGAAAGAATATTTCTGAGAAACTGCTTTGTGATCTGTGAATTCATCTCACAGAATTACAAGATTGTTTTCATGGCACTGTTTGTTAGCACTGTTTTTTTGTCAATGTGAGAAGGTATGTTTGTTAGCACTTTTTTTGTCAATCTGAGAAGGTATATTTGGATCTCATTGAAGCCTCTGGTGACAAAGAAAATATTCTGATTATAAGTAGAAAGAAGCTTTCTGAGAAAGTTCTTTGTTATATGTCAATTCACTTCACTGTGTTACACCTTTCTTTTCATGGAGCAGTTGGCTAACACTGTTTTCCTGGAATGTGTAAAGGGATATTTGGGAATACATTGAGGCCT
>NW_012116522.1:1084214-1087593 GCF_000951035.1 Colobus angolensis palliatus | reverse complement strand
GAGTTAAACCTTACTTTTCATGGAGCAGTTTGCTAACACTGTTTTTATGGAATCTGCCAAGGGATATTTGGGAGTGCTCTGAGGCAAATGGTGATAAAGGAAATATCCTCAGATAATTACTAGAAAGAAACTTTCTGATAAACCACTTTATAATGTGTTAATTCATCTCACAAAATTGCAGAATTTTTTGGAAAATCTCAGAGGGGATATTCTGGATCACATTGAAGCATACGGTGACAAAGGAAGTATCCTCCGAGAGTCACTAGAAAGAAGCTTTCTGAGAAAGATCATTGTGATGTGTGAATCCTTCTCAGAGTTACACTGTTCTTTTCAATGAGCAGTTTGCTAACACAGTTTTCTTGGAATCTGTGATTGGATATTTGGGAGCTCATTGAAGCTAATGGTGACAGGAAAATCTTCATATAAAAAGTAGAAAGAAGCTTTCTGAGAAATCGCTTTATGATGTGATAATTCATCTCACAGAGTTAAACAATACTTTTCTTGGAGCAGTTTTGCAGCACTGTTTTTGGGAAATCTGAGAAAGGATCTTTTGGATCACATTGAAGCCTCTGGTGACATAGGAAATATCCTCAGTTAAAAACTAGAAGGAAGCTTTCAGAGAAAGGTCTTTGTGATGTCTGAGTTCATCTCACAGAGTTATACCATTCTTTTCATGGGGCAGTTTAACAAAATTCTTTTCGTGGAATATGCAATGAAACATTTGGGAGCATATTGAGGCCTATAGTGACAAAGGGAATATCCTTAGATAAAAGCTAGAAGGAAGCTTTCTGAGAAACTGCTATGTGAAGTGTGAATTCATCTCACAGAGTTACACCATTCCTTTCAATGAGCAGTTTGATCACACTTTTTTCGTGGAATCTGCTATAGGATATTTGGGAGGGCATTGAAGCCTATGGTGACAAAGGACATATTTTCAGATAAAAACCAAAAAGAACCTTTTGAGAAACTTCCTTGTGATTTGTAAATTCATATCACAGAGTTACACACTACTTTTCATGGGGCAGTTTGGTAGTACTGTTTTTGGGGAATCTGAGAAGGGATATTTTGGATTGCATTGAATCCTTTGGTGACAAAGGAAATATAATCAGATATAAACTAGAAAAAAACTCCTGAAGAACTGCTTTGTGATGTGTGAATTCATCTCGCAGAGTTACACTGTACTTTTCATTGAGCAGTTTCCTAACAGTGTTTTCTTGGACTCTGCAAAGGAATACTTGAGAGTGCTTTGAGACATGTGGTGGCAAAGGAAATATCATCATATGAAAACTTGATAGAAGCTTTCAGAGAAACCATTTTCTGATGTGTCAATTCTTCTCACAGAGATTCGTGATCCTCTTCAGGGAGCAGTTTCTTAGTTGTGTTTTTGGGGAATCTGAGAAGGGATATTTTGGACTGCATTGAAACCTATATTGACAAATTAAATATCCTCAGAGAAAAACTAGAAAGAAGCTTTCTGGGAAACCTCTTTGTGATGTGTGAATTAATCTCACAAAATAACGCATTTCTTTCCCTGGAGCAGTTTTCTAACACTGTTTTCATGGAATCTGCAATGGGGTATTGCAGAGCCCTTTGATGCCTATGGTGAAAAATGAACTTTCCTCAGATAAAAACTAGAAAGGAGCCTCCTGAAAAACAGCTTTGTGATGTGTGAATTCATCTTCTAGAGTTTCACCATTTTTTTTCTTTGAGCAGTTTGAAATCACAGTTTTTGTTCAATCTGCAGTAGGATATTTGGGAATGCATTGAAACCTATGGTGACAAAGGAAATATCCACAGATAAAAGTCCAAAAACAAGCTTTCTGTGAAACTACTTTGGGATGTGTGACCTCATCTCATAGAGTTACACCGTTCTTTTCATTGAGAACTTTGCTAACACTTTTTTCGATTTATCTGCTGTGGAATATTAAGGAGTGCTTTAATTAATATGGTGAAAAAGGAAATATACTCAGATAAAAACTAGAAAGAAATTTTTCTGAGAAACATCTCTGTGATATGTGAATTCATTTAACTGAGTTACACCACTCTTTTCATATAACAGTTTGGTAGCACTGTTTTTGGGAAATCTGAGATGGGATATTTTGGGTCACTTTGAAACCTATGGTGAAAAAGGAAATATCCTCAATTAAAAAGTAGAAAGAAGATTTCTGAGAAACTACTTCATCATGCATGAGTTCATATCACAGAGTTACACTGTTGTTTTTATTGAGCAGTTTGATAACACTGTTTTCCGGGAATCTGCAATAGGATGTTTGGGAGAGCATTGAAGAGTAATGTGACAAAGGAAATATTCTTTGACAAAAACCAAAAAGAAGATTTCTGAGAAACTGCTTTACAATGTGTCAAGACAACTCACAGATTTACACTTTTCTTTTTATGGAGCAGTTTGCTAACACTATTTAAGTGGAAACCATAAATGGATATTCATGAGCACATTGAGGTAAATAGTAAAAAAGCAAATATCCTCAGATAAAAACAAGAAAGAAACTTCTTGAGAAAGTTCTTTTCAATGTGTGAATTCATTTCAGAGAGTTGCACCTTTCTATTTATGTAGCAGTTTGTTAACACTGTTTTTTGGAATCTGCAAAGGGATATTTGTGAGCACTTTGAGGCCTATGGTGAAAAAGGAAATATCCTCACATAAAAGCTAGAAAGAACCTTTTTCAGAAACTGCTTTCTGATATGTAAATTCACCTCACAGAGTTACACTGTTGTTTTCATTGAGCAGTTGGCTAACACTGTTTTATTGGAATCTCCAATGTCATATTTAGGAGCACATTGAAGCTTATGGTGACAAAGGAAATATCCTCATATAAAAACTAGAAAGAAGCTCTCTGAGAAAGTGCTTTGTGATGTGTTAAGTCATCTCATAGAGTTACACGATCCTTTTTATGGATCAGTTTGGTAGCACTGTTTTTGTGGAATCTGAGAAGGGATATTTTGGATCACATTGGAGCCTTTGCTGACTAAGGAAATATACTGAGATAAAAAACAGAATGCTTTCTGAGAAAGTTCTTTGTGATGTGTGAGTTTATATCACTGAATTTCAACTTTCTTTTCAGGAAGCAGTTTACTTAAACTGCTTTCCTGGAATTTGTAAAGGGATATTTGGGAGCACCTTGAGGCCTATGTTGAAAAAAGAAACATCCTCAGATAAAAACTAGAAAGAAGCTTTATTAGAAACTGCTTTGTGATGGGTGAATCTTTATGAAAAACTGCTTTGTGAAAGGTGTAACAGAGTTACACTTTTCTTTTCTTTGAGCAGCTTGGTAGTACTGTTTTCGGGGAATCTGCAAAAGGATATTCTGGAGCTCATAGAGGCTGATGATGAAAAAGAAAAATCTTCAAATAAAAACTGGGA
>NW_012116522.1:1081605-1083504 GCF_000951035.1 Colobus angolensis palliatus | reverse complement strand
TAGTACTGTTTTCGGGGAATCTGCAAAAGGATATTCTGGAGCTCATAGAGGCTGATGATGAAAAAGAAAAATCTTCAAATAAAAACTGGGAGAAGTGTTTTGAGAAACAGTTTTGTGATGTGTGCATTCACCTCATAGAGATAAACTATTTTTATAGTTGACTGGTTTGATCTCACTGTTTTGTGGTGTCTGAGAAGGGATATTTGGGAACGCATTGAGGCTGAATGTGGGAAAGTAAATATGCTGCACAAATGAAAGGTAGAAAGGAGCCTTCTGAGAAATTTCTTTGTGATGGGTGAATTCATCTCCCAGAGGTAAACCATTCTTTTCATTGTACAGTTTGTTAAGCATGTTTTTGAGGAATCTACAAAAGTATATTCAAAGCACAGAGAAGCCTATGGTAAAAAAGGAAATACCCTCAGATAAAAACTAGAAAGAAACCTTCTGAGAGATTGTGTTTGTTGGGTGAATTCATCTCACAGGGTTAAATCTTTCTTTTCATTGAGTCGTTTGGTAACACTGTTTTTCTGGGATCTGTAATGGGATATTTAGGAGCACATAAAGTCCTAAGATGAAAGAAGAAAATTCTCCAGGTGAAAACTGGAGACAAGCTTTCAGAGAAAATCCTTTGTGATTTGTGTATTCACCTCATACAGCTAAACATTTCTGTTGAGGGAGTACTGTGACATCACTGTTTTTGTGGTGCATGAGAAGGAATATTTGGGAGCACCTTGAAGTCTATGGTTTAAAAGGAAATATCCGTATATAGAAACTGGAAAGAGGGCCGGGCGTGGTGGCTCAAGCCTGTAATCCCAGCACTTTGGGAGGCCAAGACAGGCGGATCACGAGGTCAGGAGATCGAGACCATCCTGGCTAACACGGTGAAACCCCGTCTCTACTAAAAAAAATACAAAAACTAGCCGGGCGAGGTGGCAGGCGCCTGTAGTCCCAGCTACTCGGGAGGCTGAGGCAGGAGAATGGCATAAACCCAGGAGGCGGAGCTTGCAGTGAGCTGAGATCTGGCCACTGCACTCCAGTCCGGGCGACAGAGCAAGACTTCGCCTCAAAAAAAAAAAAAAAACTAGAAAGAAGCTTTCTGAAAAACTCCTTTGTGATGTGTGAATTCATCTCACAGAGTTACAGTGTTCTTTTTTTGAGCAGTTTGCTAACACCATTATTTTGGAATCTGCAATAGGATATTTCAGAGCACATTCATGCTTATGGCGACAAACTAAATAATATCATATAAAAACTAGAAAGAAGCTTTCAGAGTAACCAATTTGTGATGTGTTAATTCATCCCACAGAGTTACATGACCCTTTTCATGGAACAGTTAACTAGCAGTGTTTCTGGGGAGTCTGAGAAGGGATACTTTGCATCGCATTGAATCCTATAGTGACAAAGGAAATATCCTCATATATAAACTGGAAACAAGCTCTCTGAGAAATCACTTTGTGATGTGTGAGTTCACCTCCCAGAGTTACACCTTTCTTTACTTGGAGCGCATTACCATCACTGTTTTCACGGAATCTGCAAAGGGATATTCAGGAGCGCAATGAGGCCTATAGTGAGAAGGGAAATATCCTCAGATAGAAACTAGAAAGAAGCTTTCTGAGAAACTTCTTTGTGATGAGTGAATTTACGTCACAAGGTTACACCGTTCTTTTAATATAGCAGTTTGCTAACACTGTTTTTGTGGAATATGCAAAGGGATATTTTGGAGCATGTTGAGGCCTATGGTGAAGAAGGAAATGTCCTCAGATAAAAATGAGAAAGAAGTTATCTGAGAAACTGGTTTATGATGTGTTGATTCATCTCACAGAGGTACACGATTCCTTTCATGGATCAATTTGGTAACACTGATATTCGGGAATCTGAGAAGGAATATTTTGGATCACA
>NW_012116522.1:1080084-1080488 GCF_000951035.1 Colobus angolensis palliatus | reverse complement strand
GGCCCCGCCCTGGGGCTCCCTTGCTGAGGCTGCTGCGCCTCTGTCGGCTGCTCAGCTGCGCTCTAGTCGGCCCAGGTGCAGCAGCGAGGAGCTAGCACTGGGAGGCGGCTGCCCGAGGAACATCTTATGGTATTTGTGGGGAAACAAGAGTCTGCAAGAGGATATAGACCCCCAAATATTTGCATCTCCAAAGGACTTCACCCTCTCTCGGAGAATAATCAGCTGGCCTCCCCCAAGTCATCACATCTCTAGGTCCCTCATACAACATGTGGGAATTTAAGATGAGATTTGGGGCGGAGCAAGATGGCCGAGTAGGAACAGCTGCAGTCTCCAACTCCCAGCACGAAGGACACAGAAGACCGGTGATTTCTGCATTTTGAACTGAGGTACTGGGGTCATCTCAC
>NW_012116522.1:1069493-1074080 GCF_000951035.1 Colobus angolensis palliatus | reverse complement strand
TTCATCTCAAAGAGTTAAATCATTGTTTGGATTGAGAAGTGTGGGATGTTTTGCCCACTGTTAAATTCTTGGTTGTGACAGAGCGAGACTCCGTCTCAAAAAAAAATAAAATAAAATAAAATAAAATCAGGATATGACAATAAAAAAAAAAAACTACAAAGAAATTGTCTGAGAAACTGCTTTTTGTATGTATGAATTCATCTCAAAGAGTTAAATCATTGTTTGGATTGAGCAGTTTGAGTCCAATGTTTTCTTGGAGTCTGCAATGGGATATTTCAGAGCACATTGAAGCTTATTTTGACAAAGGAAATGTCCTCAGACAAAAACTAGAAAGAAAGTTTCTGAGGAACACTTTTCTGATGTGTGAGTTCATCTCAGAGAGTTATATCACTGTTTTCATGGAGTGGTTTGGTAGTACTCTTGTTGGGGAATCTGAGAAGGGATATTTTGAATAACCTTGAAGATTATGGTGACAAAGATAATATCTTCAGATAAACATTAGAAAGAGGATTTCTGAGAAAATTTTTTGTGATGTATGAATTCATCTCACTGAGTTACACCGTACTTTTCATTGGGCAGTCTGATAAAACTGGTTTCGTGGAATCTGTAATAGGATCCTTGGAAGTACCTTGAAGACCATGGTGACAAAGGAAGTATCGTCAGATAAAAACCGAAAAGAAGCTTTCTGAGAAACTGTTTTGCAATGTGTAAATTCATCTCACAGATTTACACAGGGCTTTTCATTGAGCAGTTTTCGTGAAATCTGCAATAAGATATTTTGGAGCACATTGAAGCCTTTGGTGAAAAATGAAATCTCTTCAAAGAATAAGAAGAAACTAGCTTTCTGAGAAAATGTTTAGTGGTGTGTGAATTCATCTCACAGAGTTACACTGATCTTTTCATTGAGCAGTAGGTTAACACTGTTTTCATGGAATCTGCAAAGGGATATTTTGAATCACAAGGAAGCCTATGGTGACAAAGGAATTATCCTCAGGTAAAAACTAGAAAGAAACTTTCTAAGAAACTTCTTCATGATGTGTAAATTCATCTCAGAGAGGTACACCTTTCTCTTCATGTAGCAGTTTACCAACACTGTTTTCATGAAATCTGCAAAAGGGTATTTTGGAGTGCATTGAGAACTATATCCTCAGGTAAAATCTAGAAAGAAGCTTCTGAGAAACTGCTTTGTGATGTATGAATTCATCTCACAGAGTTACATAATACTTTTCATTGAGCAGTTTTCTAACAGTGTTTTTGAGGGATCTGCAATAGGATATTTTAGAGCACATTGAAGCCTATGGTGACAAAGGAAATATTCTCAGGTGAAAACAAAAAAGAAGCTTTCTGAGAAACTGCTTTGTGTTGTGTGAATTCATCTCACAGAGTTACACCATTCTCTTCATTGGGCAGTTTCTTAACACTGTTTTCTTGGAATCTACAATAGGATATTTCGGAGTTCATTTTAGCTTCTGGTGAAGCTTATGGTGACAAACGAAATATCCTCAGACAAAAACTAGAAAGAAGCTTTCTGAGAAAGTTCCCTTGATTTATGAATTTATCTCACAGAGTTTTACCTTTCCTGTTCAGCAGCAGTATGCCAACACTGTTTATGTGGAATACACAAAGGGATATTTGGAGACGCACTGAGGCCTATGGTGAAAAAGGAAATATCCTCAAATATTAATTAGAAAGTAGGTTTCTGAGAAACTGCTTTGTGATGTGTGAATTCATACCAAAGAGTTACACTGTTCTTTTCATTGAGCAGTTTACTAACACTCTATTTTGGAATCTGCAATGGGATATTTCTGAGTGCACTGAAGCTTATGATGACAAAGGAAATATCCTCAAACAAAAACTAGAAAGAATCTTTCTCAGAAACTGCTTAGTGATACGTTAATTCATCTCACAGAGGTACATGATTCCTTTCATGGATCAGTTTGGTAGCACTCTTTTTGGGGAATCTGACAAGGGATGTTTTGGATTGCATTAAAACCTATGGTGGCAAAGGAAATATCTTCAAATAGAATCTAGAAATAAGCTTTCTGAGGTAGTTCTTTATGTATGAATTCATCTCACAGAGTTACACATTTCATTTCATGGAGCAGTTTGCCAGCACCGTTTTTGTGGAATCTGCAGAGGGATATTTAGTAGCACATTGATGCTGATGGTGAAAAAGGAATTGTCCTCAGATAATAATTAGAAAGAAGTTTACTGAGAAACTGCTTTGTGATGTGTGAATTCATCTCACAGAGTTACACAATTCCTTTCTTGCAGCAGTTTTTTAACACAGTTGGCATGGAATCTACAATATAATATTTGGGTGTGCATTGAAGCCTACAGTACAAAGGAAATATCTTCAGAAAAAAGCTAGAAAAGAAGTTTTCTGAGAAAGTTGTTTGTGATGTGTGAATTCATCTCACAGAGTTACCCCTTTCTTTTCATTTAGCAGTTCCCTAACATTGTTTTCGTGGAATCTGCAAAGAGATGTTAGGGAGTGCATTGAGGCCTTTGGTGAAATAGGAAATATCCTCAGACAGAAACGAAGAAGCATCTTTCTGAGAAACTGCCTTGTGATGTGTGAAGTCATCTTACAGAGTTACACTGTTCCTTTAGTTGAGCAGTTTGATAGCACTGTTTTCGTGGAATCTGCAATAGGATATTTTGGAGCACATTGAAGCCTCTGGTGACAAAGTAAATATCCTCAGATAAAAACCAAAACAACCTTTCTGGGAAATGCATTGTGATGTGTGAATTCATCTCACAATGTTACACAGTTCCTTTCATTGAGAAGTTTTCTAACACTTTTTTCGTGGAATATGCATTGGGATATTTGTGAGTGCATGGAGGAATATAGGGAAAAAGAAAATATCCTCATGTAAAAATTAGTAAGAAGCTTACTGAGAAACAGCTTTGAGATGTCTGAATTCATTTCACAGAGTTACACCATTTTTGTCATGCAGCAGTGTGGTAACACTATTGTTGGGGAATCTGCAATAGGATATTTGGAAGTGCATTGAAGCATATGGTGACAATGGAAATATCCTCAGACAAAAAACAAAAAGAAACGTTCTGAGAAACTGCTTTGTGATGTGTGAATTCATCTCACAAAATACAACTTTCTTTTCATGGAGCAGTTTGCTAGCACTATTTTTGTGGAATCTGCAAAAGAATATTAGTACACATCTTGAGGCCTACAGTGATAAAGGAAATATCCCCTGACAAAAACTAGAAAGAAGTAATCTGAGAAACTGCTTTGTGATTTGTGAATTCATCTCACGGAGTTACAAACACTATTCACAGAATAGTTAGGTAGAATGTTTTTGGGGAATCTGAGAAGGGATATTGTGGATAGCAATGAAGCCTATGGTGAAAAAGGAAATATCCGCAGATAAAAACTAGAAAGAAGCATTTTGAGAAAGTTCTTTGTGATGTGTAAATTAATCTCACAGAGGTACACCTTTCTTTTCATGGAACAGTTGATAACACTGTTTTTCTGGAATCTGTAATGGTGTATTTGGGATTATATTGATAAAATGGTGAAAAAGGGAATATCCTCAGATAAAAACTAGTAAGAAGCTTTCAGAGAAACAGCTTTGTGATATGTGAATTCATTTCATAGAGTTACACCATTTTTTTCATTGAGTAGTATCATAGAAATTGGATATCTGGGAGCGCAATGAATCCTATGGTGACAAAGGAAATATCCACAGAGAAAAACCAAAAAGAAGATATCTGAGAAACTGCTTTGTGCTGGGTGAATTTATCTCACATATTTACACCTTTCTTTTCATGGAGCAGATTGCTAGCACTACTTTTGTGGAATCTTCAAAGCGATATTTACAAGTGCATCGAGGCCTATGGTGAAAAGAAAATATCCTCAGATAAAAACTAGAAAGAAGCTTTCTAAGAAATTGTTTTGTGATGGGTCATTTTAACACACAGAGTTACACTGTTCTGTTTACTGAGCAGTTAGCCAACACCTTTTGTGGAATCCTCAAAAGGATATTTTGGAACACTTTGAGGCTTATAGTGAAAAACGAAATGTCCCCAGATAAAAACTGGAAATGAGCTTTCTGAGAAACTGTTTTGCAATGTGTAAATTCATCTCACAGAGTTACACCATTCTTTTCATGGAGCAGTATGATAACACTGTTTTCGTGGAATCTGTAATAAGATATTGCGGAATGTGTTGAAACCGTTGGTGACAAAGGATATATCCTCAGATAAAAACCAAAAGGAAGCCTTCTGAGAAGCTGCTTTCCAATGTGTGACTTCATCCCACAGAGTTACGTTGTTCTTCTCATTGTGCAGCTTGCTAACAATGTTTTCTTGGAATCCGCAATGGGATGTTTCAGAACACATTGAAGCTAATAATGACAAAGAAAATAACCTCAGTCAGAAACTACAAAGAAGCTTTCTGAAAAACTGCTTTCTGATTTGTGAATTCACCTCACAGAGTTACACCTTTCTTTTCGTGGAACAGTTTGGTAGCACTGTTTTTGGGGAATCTGAGAAGGGATATTTCAGATCACCTTGAAGCCTAGTAAGATGCTTTCTAAGAAAATTATTTGTGATGTGTGAATTCAT
>NW_012116522.1:1069095-1069443 GCF_000951035.1 Colobus angolensis palliatus | reverse complement strand
TTATTTGTGATGTGTGAATTCATCTCACAGAGTTACACTGCTTTTTTCATGGATCAGATTGCTAATCCTGCTTTCATGGAATCTGTAAGGAGATATTTGGAGTGCATTGGGTCCTTGAGTGAAAAAGGAAATATCCTCATATAAAAACTAGAAAGAATCTTTTGGAGAAACTGCTTTGTGATGTTTGAATTCATCTCAGAGAGTTTCAATGTTGTTTTCATTGAACTGTTTTCTAACACTGTTTTCTTGGAATCTGCAATTGAATATTTTGGAGTGCATTGAAGCTTATGTTGACAAAGGAAATATCCTCAGACAAAAACTAGAAAGAAGCTTTCTGAGAAACTGTTT
>NW_012116522.1:1067761-1069045 GCF_000951035.1 Colobus angolensis palliatus | reverse complement strand
GTTGACAAAGGAAATATCCTCAGACAAAAACTAGAAAGAAGCTTTCTGAGAAACTGTTTTGTGATTTGTGAATTCATTGTACATAGTTACACAAAAATTTTCATGGAGCAGTTTGGTAGCACTGTTTTTGGGTAATCTGAAAAGGGATATTTTGGATTGCATGGAAGCCTATGGTGACACACAAAATATCCTCAGACAAAAACTAGAAAGAAGTTTTCTGTGAAAATTTTCTTTTGATGTGTGAATTCATCTCACAGACTTACAGCTTTCTTTTCATTGAGCAGTTCCCTAACACTGTTTTTGTAGAATCTGTAAAGGGATATCTGGAGTGCATTGAGGCCCATGGTAAAAAAGGAAATATTCTCAGATAAAAACTAGAAAGAAGGTTTCTAGGAAACTGCTTTTTGATGTGTGAATTCATCTCACAGTGTTACATTGTTCTTTTCATTGAGAAGTTTGCTAACACTGTTTACTTGGTATCTGCAAAGGGATATTTTAGAGCACATTGAAGATTTGGGTGCCAAAGGAAATATCTTCATAGAAAAATTAGAAAGGAGCTTTCTGAAAAACCCCTTTGTGATTTGTGAATTCTTATCACAGAGTTGCACAATTATTTTCATGGATCTGTTTTGTAGTACTGTTATTGGGATATCTGGGAAGGGATGCTTTGGATTGTATAGAAGCCTAGTTTAACAAAGGACATATCCTCAGATGAAAGCTAGAAAGAAGCTATCTGAGAAACTTCTTTGTGATGTGTGAATTTACCTCACAGAGTTACACGGTTCTTTACATGGGGCAGTTCAAAAATGCTGTTTCCATGGAATCTGCAAGGGATATGTTGGAGCGGATTGAAGCGTATGGTGAAAAAGGAAATATCAGCTTTCTAATGAACTTCTTTGTGAATTCTGAATTCATCTCAACGAATTGCACGTTTCTATTCATGGAGCAGTGTGTAGCCCTGTTTTTGGGGAATCAGAGAAGGGATATTTTGGATCACATTGAAGTCTATGGTGTCAAAGGAAATATCCTCAGACTAAAACTAGAAGGAAGCTTTCAGAGAAACTTTTTTGTGATTTGTGAATTCATCTCACGGATTTACACCTTTGTTTTCATGGAGCAGTTTGCTATCACTGTTTTCCTGGAATCTGCAAAGGGATATTTTGGAGCACACTGAGGCTTATGGTGAAAATGGAAATATGCTCAGATAAAACCAGAAGGAAGCTTTCTGAGAAATGGCGTTGTGATGTGTGAATTCACCTCACAGAGTTACACTGTTCTTTTCAT
>NW_012116522.1:1065587-1067066 GCF_000951035.1 Colobus angolensis palliatus | reverse complement strand
CTCACACTCTTTTCTTGGAATCTGCAATGGGATATTTCATAGCACATTGAACCTTATGGTGACAAAGGAAATAACCTCATATAAAAACTAGAGGGAAGTTTTTTCAGATACTGCTTTATGCTGTGTTAATTCATTGCACTGAGTTACATGGTTCGTTTCATGGACCAACTTGGTAGCACTGTTTTTGGGGAATCTGAGAAGGAATATTTTGGATAGCATTGAAACCTAGGGTGACAAAGGCAATGTCTTAAGATAAAAATTAGATAGAAGGTTCTGAGAAAGTTATTTGTGATGTTTGAATTAATCTCACAAAGTTACACCATTTTTTCCATGGTGCAGTTTGCTAAAACTCTTTCCACAAATCTGCAAAGGATTTTTGGGAGCGCATTCTGGCCTGTAGTGAAAAAGGAAATATCCTCAAATAAATGGAGAAAAGAAGCTCTGTAAGAAACTTCTTCATTAAGTATGAATTCATCCCACAGAATTACACTGATGTTTCATTGAGCAGTTTGCTAACAGTGTCTTGTTGCAATCTGCAATGGTATATTTTGGAGTGCATTGAAGCTTATGGAGACAAAGGAAATATCCTCAGATAAAAATAGTAGGAAGCTTTCTGAGAAACTGCTTTGTGATTTGTGAATTCATCTCACAGAGTTACACATTTCTTTTCATGGAGCACTTTGGTAGCACTGTTTTTGGAGAATCTGAGAAGGGATATTTTGGATTGCATTGAAGGCTATGGTGGCAAAGGAAAAACTCTGATGGAAACTAGAAAGAGCCTTTTTGAGAAAACTGCTTTGTGATTTGTGGATTCATCTCACACATTTACACCTTTCCTTTCATGCAGCAGTTTGCTAAGACTGCTTTTGTGGAATCTGCAATGGGATAATCCGGAGCACCTGGAGGCCTATAGTGAAAAAGGAAATATACTCACATAAAAACTAGAAGGAAACTTTAAGAAACAGCTTTGTGATGTGTGAATTCAGCTTAAAGTGCTACACCATTCCTTTCATTGATCAGTTTGATTACACTGTTTTTGAGGAATCTGCAATAGGATATTTGGAATCACAATGAAGCCTATAGTGACAAAGGTATTCTCCTCATATAAAAACTAGAAAGAAGCGTTCTGAGAAAGTTCCCTGTGATGTGTGAATTCATCTCACTCTTCCTTTCCATGTAGGAGTTTTCTAACACTTCTTTCGTGGAATCTGCAAAGGGATATTTCAGAGCACATTGAGTATTACAGTGGAAAAGGAAATACCCTCAGATATTTGAGCCGTTTGGTAGCACTGTTTTTGAGGAATGTGAGGAGGGATATTTTGGATCATATTGAAGCCTATGGTGATAAAGGAAATATCCTCAGATTTAAAACTAGATAGAAGCTTTCTGAGAAAGTTCTTTGTGATGTGTGATTTCATCTCACAGAGTTACACATTTCCTTTCATGGAGCACTTTGCTAACACTGTTTTTGTGGAATCT
>NW_012116522.1:1064585-1065242 GCF_000951035.1 Colobus angolensis palliatus | reverse complement strand
GAGAAATTTCTTTGTGATGGGTGAATTCATCACACAGAGTTACACCTTGGTTTCTTTGAGCAGCTCTGTAGCACAGTTTTGATGGAATCTTCAAACTTATAGTCGAGAGCTCCTAAAGGCTTATGGTTAAAAAGTAAATACCTTCGGGTAAAAACTGAAGAGAAGCTTTTCGAGAAACAGTTTTGTGATGTGTGTATTCATCTCATAAAGTTTGACCTCTTTTTAATGGAGCAATTCAGCATGACTCTTTTTGTGATACCTGAAAGGAGTTATTTGGGAGCACATTGAAGTGTTTGGTGAAAAAGGAAATATCCTCAGATAACAACCAAGAAGAAGCTTTCCGTGAAACTCTTTTGTGATGTGTGAATTCATCTCACAGAGTTTTACCATTCTTTTCACTGAGAAGTTTGCTAACAATTTTTTAATTTAATCTGCAATGGGATATTCAGGAGTGCAATGAGGAATATGGTGAACAAGGAAATATCCTCAGATAAAAATTAGAAAGGTGTTTTCTGAGAAACACCTCTGTGATATGTGAATTCATCTCCCAGAGTCTCACAATTCTTTTCATGGATTAGTTTGGTAGCACTGCTTTTGGGGAATCTCAGAGGGATATTATGGATTGCATTGAAGCCTATGGTATCAAAGAAAATATCC
>NW_012116522.1:1063008-1063436 GCF_000951035.1 Colobus angolensis palliatus | reverse complement strand
ACCTGACAGAGTTACACCATTCTTTTAATTGAGCAGTTTGATGACACTGATTTTGTGGTATCTGCAATAGAGTATTTGAGGGGGCATTGAGGCCTGTGGTGACAAAGGAAATATCCTCATAAAGAAGCCCAAAAGAAGCTTTCTGTGAAACTGCTTTGTGATATGTGAATTCATCTCACTGAGTAAAATCCTTCTTTTCATTGAGAAGTTTGTTAACACTATTTTCATTTACTCTGAATTTGGACATTCAGGAGTGCCTTGAGGAATATGGTGAAAAAACAATATCCTCAGACAAAAACTAGTAAAAACTTTATGAGAAACTGCTTTGTGATGTGTGAATTCATCTCACAGAGTTACACTGTTCTTTGCATTGAGCAGTTTTCTTACACTGTTTTCTTGGTATCTAAAATGTGATATTTCTGAGTGCA
>NW_012116522.1:1061612-1062958 GCF_000951035.1 Colobus angolensis palliatus | reverse complement strand
TGTGAATTCATCTCACAGAGTTACACTGTTCTTTGCATTGAGCAGTTTTCTTACACTGTTTTCTTGGTATCTAAAATGTGATATTTCTGAGTGCATTGAAGCTTATGGTGAGAAAGCAAATATCCTCATATAAAAACTAGAAGGAAGTGTTCTGAGAATCTGCTTCCTGATGTGTTAATTCGTCTCGCAATTTTACATGATTGCTTTCATGGAGCAGATTGGTAGCATTGTTTTTGGTGCATCTGATAAGGGATATTTTGGATTGCACTGAAACCTATGGTGACAAAAGAAATATCCTCAGATAAAAACTAGAAGGAAGTTTTCTGAGAAAGTTCTGTGTGATGTCTGAATTCATCTCACAGAGTTACACTTTTATTTTCTTGGAGCAGTTTTCAAACACTGTTTTCGAGGAATCTACAAAGGGATATTTGGGAGTGCTTTGAGACCTATGGTGAAAAAGGAAATATCCTCAGATAGAAACTATAAAAAAGCTTTAGAGTCACTGCTTTGTGAGGGGTGAATTAATCTCACAGAGTTACACCTTTCTTTTCATTGAGCAGTTTGGTAGCACTCTTTTTGGGAAATTTGCAAAGGAATTTTCTGGAGCTCTTAGAGGCCTATGGTGAAAAAGGAAATATCTTCTGATAAGAACTGGAGAGAAGGCTTTTGAGAAACTGTTTTGTGAGGTGTGTATTCACCTCATAGAGATAAAGCATTTTGTTGATTGAGCGGTTTTTCATCACTGTTTTTGTGGTGTCTGGGAAGCGATATGTGGGAGCACATTGAGGCTGATGGTGGAAAAGTAAATATGCAAAGATAAAAACTAGAAAGGAGCTTTCTGAGAAATTTATTTGTAGTGGGTGAATTTATATCCCAGAGTTAAACCATTCTTTTCATTGTGCAGTTTGGCAACCATGTTTTTGTGGTATGTACAAAGGTATATTGAGAGTACAGAGAAGCCTATAGTGAAAAAGGAAATACTCTCAGATAAAAACTAGAATAAATCTTTCTGAGATACTGTTTTGTTATAGACGAATTTATCTCACAGAGTAAAACCTTTCTTTTCATTGATCAGTTTGGTAAAACTGTTTTGTGGAATATGCAAGGGATATTTGGGAGCAGATAGAGGCCAATTTTGAAAAAGGAAATATCTTCAGGTAAAAACAGGAGAGAAAGTTTCTGATAACTGCTTTGTGATGTGTGCATTCATCTCATAGAGGTAAAGCTTTCTTTTGAGAGATCAGTTTGGCATCACTGTTTTTCTGGTGTCTGAGAAGGAATACATTGGAGCGCATTTAAGCCGATGGTGTAAAAGTAAATATCTTGAAATAAAACCTAGAAAGAAG
>NW_012116522.1:1057134-1060767 GCF_000951035.1 Colobus angolensis palliatus | reverse complement strand
AAGTAAATATCTTGAAATAAAACCTAGAAAGAAGTTTTCTGAGACATTTCTTTCAGATCAGTTAATTCATCACACAGAATTACAGGTTTACTTTCTTTGAGCAGTTTGGTAGTACTATTTTTATGGAACCTGCAAAGGGATATTAGGGAGCTCCTAGAGGTCTATGGTGAAAAAGGAAAAAACTTCAGATGAAAACTGGAGAGAAGCTCTTCGAGGAAAGGTTTTATGATGTGTGTATTCATCGCATAGAATTTAACCTTTTTGCTGATTGAGTAGTTCATCATTACTGTTTTAGTGATATCTGAGAGGAGTTATTTGGAGACACATTGATGCCTATGGTGAAAAAGGAAATATCCTCAGATTTAAACTAGAAAGAAGATTTCTGAGAAACTGCTTTGTGATGGGTGAATTCATCTCACAGATTTACATCTTTATTTTCATTGAGCAGATTGGTAACACTGCTTTTGTGGAATCTGCAAAGGGATATTCAGGAGTGCATAGAATAAAGTGGCAAAAAAAAGAAATATCTTCAGGTAAAACCTGGAAAGAAGCTTTCACAAAAACTCCTTTATGATGTGTACACTCATCTCATAGAAGTAAACGTTCTGTTGAGGGAGCACGTTGGTTTCACTGTTTTTGTGGTATCTGAGAAGGGATATTTGGAAGCAGGTTGAAGCCAGGGTGGAAAAAGAAATATCCTCAGATAAAAACTGGAAAGAAGCTTCCTGAGAAACTACTTTGTGATGGGTCAATTTATCTGACAGTGTTACATTATTCTTTTCATGGAGCAGTTTGGTAGCACTGTTTTTGTGGAATCTGCAGAGGGATATTTGGGACTGCATAGAGGCCTGTGGTAACAAAATAAAATTCTTCAAGTAAAAACAGGCGAGAAGATTTTGGAGAATTTCCTTTGTGATGTGTGCATTCATCTAATAGAAGTAAACGTTTCTGTTGAGGGAGCACTTTGGCATTACTGTTTTTCTGGTGTCTTGGAATGGATAATTTGGAAAGCATTGAAGCCTATGGTGGAAAAGGAAATATCCTCATACAAAAACTAGAAAGAAGCTTTCTGAGAAACTGCTTTGTTTTGCTGTAATTCATCTCACAGAGTTACATGATTCTTTCATGGATCAGTTTGGGAGCACTGTTTTTGGGGAATGTGAGAAAGGATGTTTTGGATCGCATTGGAGCCTATGGTGACAAAGGAAATATCCTCAGATTTAAACAAGAAAAAGCTTTCTGAGAAACGTCTCTGTAATGAGTAAAATCATCACATCTTACAGAGTTACACTGCTCTTCTAATTTAGCAGTTTGCTACCACTGTTTTTCTGGAATCTGCAAGGGGATATATTGGAGCGCATTGAGGACTATGGTGAAAAAGGAAATATCCTCAGAAAAAAAAGTAGAAAGAATAATTCTGAAAAACTGCTTTGTGATGTGTGAATTCATCTCACAGTGTTACAGTGTTCTTTTCATTCAGCAATTTGCTAACACTGCTTTCTTGGAATCTGCAATGGGATACTTGGGAGTGCATTGAAGCTTATGTTTACATAGGAAATATCCTCAGATAAAATCTAGAAGGAAACTTTCTGAGAAACAGCTTTGTGATGTGTTAATTCACCTGACAGAGTTACGAGATCCTTTTCATGGATGAGTTAGGTAGCAGTGTTTTTGTCGAATCTGAGAAGGGATATTTAAAAACACATTGAGTTTACAGTGAAAAAGGAAATATCCTCAGATAAAAACCAGAAAGAGGCTTTCTGGGAAACTTCTTTGAAATGTGTGAATTCATCTCAGAGAGTTACACCTTTCTTTTCATGGAATAGTTTGCAAACATTGTTTTCATGGAATCTGCAAAGGGATATTTCTGAGTGCTCTGAGGCCTACGGTGAATAAGGAAATATCCCCATGTAAAAACTAGAAGGAAACTTTCGGAGAAACAGCTTTGTGATGTGTGAATTCATCTCACAGAATTACACTGTTCATTTCATTTGCTACTGTGCTAACACTCATTTTTTTGGATTCTGTAATGGGATACTTCCAAGTGTATTGAAGCTTATCGTCAGAAAGGAAATATCCTCATATAAAAACCAGAAATTAGCATATTGAGAAACTGCTTTTCAATGTGTTAATTCATCTCACACAGTTACACGATTCTTTTCATGGGTCAGTTTGGTAGGACTGTTTTTGGGGAATCTGAGAATGGAAATTTTTGATCGCATTGAAGCCTATGATGACAAAGGAAATATCCTCAGATATAAACCAAAAAAGAAGTTTTCTGAGAACCTTCTTTGTGATGTGTGAACTCATCTCACAGAGTTACACCTTTCTTTTCATGGAGGAGTTTGCTAATATGGTTTTCCTGGAATCCACAAAGGGATATTTTGGAGCACATTGAGCTCTAGATAATATCCTCAGATAAAAACTACAAAGAAGTTTCATGATAAAGAAGTTTTCTGTGAATTCATCTCACAGAGTTACACTGTTGTTTTCATTGAGCAGTTTGATAACACCATTTTCGTAGACTCTGCAGTAGGATATTGGGGAGCACATTGAAGCCTGTGGTGACAAATTAAATATCCTCAGACTTAAACCAAAAATAAGCCGTCTTATAAACTGCTTTGTGATGTGTGAATTCATCTCACAGATTTATGTATTTCTTTTCATGGATAAGTTTCCTAACACTATTTTCATGGAATCTGCAAAGGGCTGTTCACGAGTGCATTGAGACAAGTGGTGAGAGAGGAAATATCCTCAGTGAATCACTACAAAGAATCTTTCTGAGAAGTTGCTTTGTGATTTGCGAATTCATCTCGACAGAGTTGCACACTTCCTTTCATGGAGCAGTTTGGTAGCCCTGTTCTTGGGGAATCTGAGAAGGCATATTTTGGATCACCTTGAAGCCTGTGGTTACAAAGGAAATATTCTCAGGTAAAATATAGAAAGAAACTTTCTGAGAAACTTCTTTGTGATGTGCGAATGCCTCTCACAGAGATGCACTGTTCTTTTCATTGAGAAGTTTGCTAACACTTTTTTCGTGGAATCTGGGATACAATATTCCAGAGCACATTGAGAAATATGGTGAATAAGGAAAAATCCTCAGATAAAAACTAGAAAGAAGGTTTCTGAGAAAGAGCTTTGTGATATGTGGATTCACCTTACAGGTTTACAGCACTGTTTTCATGGATCAGTTTGATAGCACTGTTTTGGGGGTATCTGAGAATGGATATTTTGAATCACATTGAAGCCTATGTTGACAAAGGAAACATCCTTAGTAAAAACTAGAAAGAAGCTTAATGAGAAAGTTCTTTGTGATGTGTAAATTCATCTCACAGAGTTGTACCTTTCTTTACATGGAACAGTGCCCTAAAACTGTTTTTGTGGAATCTGCAAAGTGATATTTGGGAGTGCATTGAGGCCTATTTAAAAACTAAATATCCTCAGATAAACCTAGAAATAAACTTTCTGAGAAACTTCTCTGTGATATTTGAATTCATCTCACCATGTTACACTGTTCTTTTCACTGAGCAGTTTGCTAACACTGTTTTTATGGAATCTACAAAGGGATATTTCGGAGCATATTGAGGCATATAGTGAAAAAGAAAATATCATCACATAAAAACTATAAAGAAG
>NW_012116522.1:1053578-1057084 GCF_000951035.1 Colobus angolensis palliatus | reverse complement strand
TGAAAAAGAAAATATCATCACATAAAAACTATAAAGAAGATTTCTGAGAAACTGCCTTGTGATGTGTTAATTCATCTCACAGCTTTTCACTGTCCTTTTCTTTGAGTAGTTTGCCAACACTGTTTTCATTGAATCTGCAGTGTTATATTTTGGAGAGGATTTAAGCTTATGGTGACAAAGGAAATATCCTCAGACAAAAACTAGAAAGCAGCTTTCCAAGAAACTTCTTTGTGATTTGTGAATTCTTCTCACAGAGTTACATAATTCTTTTCACGGATCAGGTTTTTAGAACAGTTTTTGTGGAATCTGAGACGGGATATTTGGAATAGCATTGAAGCCTATGGTGAAAAAGGATATATCCAAGACAAAAAGCAAAAAGGAGCTTTCTGAGAAACCACTTTGTTATGTGGGAAATCATCTCACAAAGATACACTGTTCCTTTCATTGAGCTGTTGGCTAACACTGTTTTCGTGGAATATGTAATGGCATATTTGGGTGTGCATTGAGGCCTAGAGTGAAATAGAATATACTCAAATAAAAACTACAAAGAATCTTTCTGAGACAGTTCTTTGTGATGCATGAATTCATCTCACAGAGTTACACCATATTTTCATTAAGGTCTTTGATAGCACTGTTTTTGTGGAAACTCCAGTAGGATATTTTGGAGGGCATTGAATCCTATGGTGACAAATGAAATATCCTCAGATAAAAACTAAAAAGAAGCTCACAGAGTTACACGACCCTTTTCATGGAGCAGTTTGGTACCAATGATTTTGGGAAATCTGAGAAGGAATAGGTTGGATTTCATTCAAGCCTATGGTGAAAAAGGAAATATTCTCAGATAAAAAACTAGAATGAAGCTTTCTGAGAAGGTTATTTGTGATGTGTGAATTCATCTCACAGTGTTACACTGTTCTTTTCATTGAGAAGCTCGCTATCACTGTATTCCTTGGATCTCTAAAGTGATATTTAAAAATGCATTGAGCCTACAGTGAAAAAGGAAATATCCTCAGATAAAAACTAGAAAGAAACTTTCTGAAAAACTGTTTTGTGATGTGTGAATTCATCTCACAGAGTTACACCATTCCTATCATTGAAGTGTTGTTTAACACTGTTTTCTTGGAATATGGAATGGGATATTTCAGAGATCATTGAAGCTTAGGGTGACAAAGGAAATATCCTCAGACAAAAAATAGAAAGAAGGTTTCTGAGAAACTGCTTTGGGATTTGTGAATTCATTTCACAGAGTTACACATTTCCTTTCAAGAAACAGTATGGTAGCACTGTTTTTGGGGAATCTGAGAAGGCATATTTTCAATCGCATTGAAGCCTATGGTGACAAGGGAAATATCGTCAAATAAAAAACAGAAATCAGCTTTCTGAGACTCTTCTTTGTGATGCATATATTCATCTCACAGAGTAACACCTTTCTTTTCATGGAGCAGTTTGCTAACACTGTTATTGTGGAATCTGCAAAGGGATATTTGTGAGCACTTTGAGGCCTAGAGTGAAAATGGAAATATCCTCAGACTAAATCGATAAAGAAGATTTCTGAGAAAATGTTTTGTAATGTGTGAATTCATCTCACAGAGTTACACCTTTCCTTTCATGGAACAGTTTGCTCACATTGTTTTCATGGAATCTGCAAATTGATGTTTGCAAGTGCATTGACGCCTATGGTGAAAGGGGAATTATCCTCAGATAAAAACCAAAAAGAAGCTTTCTGTGAAGCTGCTATGTGAGGTATGAATTCACCTCACTGAGTTAGCCCATCGTTTCATTGGGAAGTTTGCTAACACTTTCTCGTGGAATCTGCAATGGGTTATCCTGGAGAGCATTGAGGAATATGGAGAAAAAGGAAATATCCTCAGATAAAATCTGGAAAGAAGGGGTCTGAGAAACAGATTTGTGATGTGTGAATTCATCTCACAGAATTACATCCTTCTTTTCATGGAGCAGTTTGGTAGCACTGTTTTTGGGGATTTGAGAAGGGATATTTTGGATCTCTTTGAAGCCTATGCATGACACAGGGAAATATAGTCAGATAGAAGCTATCAAGAGGCTTTCTGAGAAACTTCCTTGTGATGTGAGTATTCATCTCTCAGAGTAACATCTTTCTTTTCATTGAGCAGTTTTATAACAGTGTTTTTATGGAATCTACAAAGTTATATTTGAGACTGAGTTGAGACCTATCATGAAAAGGAAAATATCTTCTGACAAAAACTAGAAGAATTAAAGCCTATGGTGTAAAAGGATATATCCTCAACCATAAACTAAAAGGAAGATTTCTGAGAAACTGCTTTGTGATTTCTGAATTCATCTGACAGGGTTACAGTTTTGTTTCCATTGAGCAGTTTGCTAACACTGTTTTTGTGGAAACTGGAATTTGATATATCGGAGCACATTAAAGCTTAGGGTGACAAAGGAAATATCCTCATATAGAAACTAGAAAGAAGCTTTCTGAGAAACCGTTTTATGATGAGTTAATTCATCTCAGCGAGTTACATGATTCTTTTCATGGATCAGTTTGTAGTACAGTTTTTGGAGAATCTGAGAAGGGTTATTTCCAATTGCAATGAAGCCTATGGTGACAAAGGAAATATCCTCAGATAAAAACTAGAAAGAAGCTTTCTGAGCTATTTCTTTGTGATGTGTGAATTCATCTCACAGAATTGTACCTTTCCTTTCATGCAGCAGTTTCCTAAAACGGTTTTAGAGGAATCTGCAAAGGGATATTTGGGAGTGCACTGAGGCCAATACTGACAAAGGAAATATCCTCTGATAAAAACTAGAAAGAAACATTCTGAGAAACTGCTTTGTGATGTGTGAATCCATCTTACAGAATTATACCACTCTTTTCATTGAGAAGCTTGGTAACACTGCTTTGGGGAATCTGCAAAGGGATATTCGGGAGAACATGCAGTCCAATGGCAAAAAAGGAAATAACTTCAGGTAAAAACTGGAAAGAAGCTTTCTGAGAAAACCCTTTGTGATGTGTACATTCATCTCATAGACCTAAACCTTTCTATTGAGGGAGCACTTTGGCATCACATTTTTTGTGGTGTCAGAGAAGGGATATTTGGGAGCACATTGAAGCCTATGGTGGAAAAGGAAATAGGCTGATATAAAAACTAGAAAGAAGCCCTCTGAGAAAGTTCCTTGTGATGTGTGAATTCATCTCACAGAGTTACACCTTTCTTTTCATGGAATAGTTTGCTATCACTGCATTCCTGGAATCTGCAAAGGGACATTTGGGAATGCATTGAGCCTAGAGTAAAAATGGAAATATCCTCAGATGAAAACTAGAAATAACCCTTCTGAGAAACTTTTTTTATGACGTGCGAATTCATCTCACAGAATTACACTATTACTGTCATTGAGCAGTTGGCTAACACTGTTTTCTTGGAATCTGTAATGGGATGTTTCAGAGATCATTGCAGTTTATGGTGACAGAAGAAATATCCTCAGACAAAAGCTAGAATGAAATTTTCTGAGAAACTGCTTTG
>NW_012116522.1:1052387-1053528 GCF_000951035.1 Colobus angolensis palliatus | reverse complement strand
AATATCCTCAGACAAAAGCTAGAATGAAATTTTCTGAGAAACTGCTTTGTGAGATGTGAATTCATCTCACAGAGTTACACAGTTCCTTTCAAGGAGCAGTATTGTAGCACTGTTTTGGGAGAATCTGAGAAGGGATATTTTCGATTGCATTGAAGCCGATGGTGACAAAGGAAACATCCTCAGATAAAAAGTAAAAATAAGCTTTCTGAGAAGCTTCTTTGTGATGTATGTATTCATCTCACAGAGTAACACCTTTCTTTTGATGGAGAAGTTTGATAACACTGTTTGGTGGAATCTGTAAACAGATATTTGTGACTGCTTTGAGGCCGATAGTGAAAAAGGAAGTATCCACAGATAAAAACTAGAAAGAAGCATTCTGAGAAACTGTGATGTGTGAATTCATCTTACAGAATTATACCGTTGTTTTCATTGAGAAGTTTGATAACACTGTTTTCATGGAATCTGCAATAGGATATTTGGGAGTGCATTGAAACCTATGATTGCAAGGGATGTATCCTCAGATAAAAACCATAAAGATGCTCTCTGGGAAACTGCTTTGTTGTGTGTAAAGTCATCTCACAGCATTACACCATTCTTTTCATTGAGAATTTTTTAACACATTTTTCCTGGAATCTGCAATGGAATATTCAGAAGCACTTTGAGGAATATGGTGAAAAAGCAAATATCCTCAGAGAAAAACGAGAAAGAAGCTTTCTATGAAACAGCTTTGTTGTGTGTGAATTCATCTCACAGAGTTACACCATTATTTTCATGGAGCAATTTGGTGGCACTGTTTTTGGGGAATCTGAGAAGGGAAGATTTTTATCGCATTGAAACCTATGGTGAAAAAGGAAACATCCTCAGAAAAAAAACTAGAAAGAAGCTTTCTGAGAAACAGCTTTGTGATATGCATATTCATCTCACAGAGTTACAAGATTCTTTTCTTGGAGCAGTTTGCTAACACTGTTTTCGTGGAATCTGCATTAGGATATTTGGCAGTGGTTTGAAACATATGGTGACAAAAGAAATATCCTCACACAAAAAGCAAAAAGAAGCTTTCTGAGAAACTTCTTTGTGATGTGTGAATTCATCTCAAAGAGTTACACGATTCTTTTCATCGATCAATTTTGTAACACTGTTT
>NW_012116522.1:1048159-1051394 GCF_000951035.1 Colobus angolensis palliatus | reverse complement strand
TTCATGGATCAGATTGCTAACAATGTTTTCGTGGAGTCTGCAAAGTGATATTTGGAGTACATTGAGGCTTATATTGATAAAGAAAATATCCTCAGAAAAAGAACTAGAAAGAAGCCTTCCTAAAAACTTCTTTGTGATGTGTGACTTCATCTCACAGAGTTACACCATTCTTTCCCTGAGCAGTCTGGTTTTGTGAAATCTGTAATAGGATACTTGGGAGCACATTGAAGCCTATGGTGACAAAGGAAATATCCTCAGATAAAAACCAAAACAAAGCTTTCTGAGTATCTACTTTGTGGTCTGTGAATCCATCTCACACAGTTGCACAGTTCTTTCCACTGAGAAGCTTGCTAACACTTTGTTCATTTAATCTGCAAAGGGATATTCAGGAGCAAATTGAGGAATATGGTGAAAGACGAAATATCATCAGATAATAACTACAAAGAAGTTATCTGAGAAATATCTTTGAGATATGTGAATTCATCTGACAGAGTTACACCATTATTTTTATAGAACTGTGTCGTAGCACAGTTTTGGTGAATCCGAGTAGGTATATTTTGGGTCAAATAGAAGCCTATGGTTTCATCCCACAGATTTACACCTTTCTTTTCATGGAGCTGTTTACTAACACTGTTTTCGTGGAATCTGCAAAGGGATATTCCAGAGCACCTTGTAGCCTGTAGTGAAAAAGGAAATATCCTCAGATATAAACTAGAAAGAAGCTTTCTTGGAAACAGCTTTGTGATGTGTGAGTTCATCTTACAGTGCTACACTGTTCTTTCCATTGAGCTGTTTGATAACAGTTTTTGAGGAACGTTCAATAGGATTTAGGGAGTGATTTGAATCCTATAGTGACAACGGAAATTTCCTCAGATAAAAACTAAAAACAAGCTTTCTGTGAAACTTCTTTGCAATGTGTGAATTTATCTCACAGGTTTACACCTTTCTTTTCATGGAGGAGTTTGCTAACACTATTTTCCTGAAATGTTGAAAGGGATATTCACGAGTGCATTGAGGGAAAAGGTGAAAAAGGATATATCCCCAGGCAAAAACTAGAAAGAAGTTTTCTGAGAAACTACTTTGTGATTTGTGAATTCATCTCACCGAGTTACACGATTCTTTTCTTGGAGCAGTTTGGTAGCATTCTTTTTGGGGAATCTGAGAAGGGATATCTTAGATCACAGTGAAGCCTATGGTGACAAAGGAAATATCCTCAGAAAAAAACGAGAAAGAAAATTTCTGAGAAACTTATTTTTGATGTGTGATTCATCTTACAGTGTTACACCAGTATTTTCATGAGAAGTTTTCTGAAACCTTTTTTCCTGGAATCTGTGATGGGATATTAAAGATCGCATTGAGGAATATGGTGAAAAGGGAAATATCCTCAGAAACAAACTAGAAACAAGCTTTCTGAAAAACAGCTACGTGATGTGTGAATTCATCTCACAGTTCAAGTGTTCTTTCCATTGAGTAGTGTGCTTACACTGTTTCCTTGAAATCTGCAATCTGATATTTTGGTGCATGTTGAAGGTTACGGAGATGAAGGAAATATCCTCATATAAAAACTAGAAAGAAACTTTCTGAGAAACTTCTTTTTCATGTGTGAATTATTCACACAGAGTTAAACCAATATTTTCATTGAGAAGATTGCTAACGCTTTTTTTTGTGGAATCTGTGTTGGGATATTCTAGAGTGCATTGAGGAATATGGTGAAAAAGTAATATCCTGAGATAAAAACTAGAAACAAGCTTTCTGAGAGACTGCTTTGTGATATGTGAATTCATCTCACAGGGTTCCACGATGCCCTTCATGGATAAGTTTGCTTGCATTGTTTCTGGGGAATCCAAGGAAGGGTATTTTGGATCACATTGAAGCCTATGGTGACAAAGGAAATATCCTCAGATAAAAACGAGAAAGAAGTTTTCTATGAAACTGCTTTGTGACATGTGGGTTCATCTCACAGAGTTACACCATTGTTTTCATTGAGAAGTTTTCTAACAATTTTTTCATTTAAACTGCAATGGGATATTCCAGAGAGCATTGAGAAATACGGAGATAAAAGAAACCTCCTCTGATAAAAACTAGAAGGATGTTCTCTGAGAAACTTGTTTCTGATGTGTGTATTCCACTAACACAGTTACACTTTTCTTTTCATGGAACAGTTTGCTAACACTCTTTTCGTGGAATCTGCAAAGGGATATTTGGGAGGGCATTCAGGCCTATAGTGAAAAAGAAAATATCCTCAGATAAAAACTAGAAAGAAGCTTTCTGAGCAACTGCTTCATGATATGTGAATTCATCTCACAGAGTTACATTGTTCTTTTCACTGAGCAGTTTGCTAACACTGTTTTCTTGGAATCTGCAATGAGGTATTTTTGGGGAGTCTGAGAAGCTATATTTTGCAGCACATTGAAGTATAGGGTGATAAATGCAATATCCTCAGACAAAAACAAAAAAGAAGCTTTCTGTGAGACTCTTTTGTGATGTGGGATTTCATGTCACAGAATTGCACCTTTCTTTGCATGGCACAGTTTGGTAGTACTGGTTTTGGGAAATCTGAGAATGGATATTTTGGATTGCATTGAAGCCTATGGTGATAAAGGAAATATTCTCAGATAAAAACTAGAAAGAAGCTTCTGAGAAACTTTTTTGTGAGGTTTGTATTCTTCCCACAGAGGAACACCTTCCTTTTTATAGTGTAGTTTGCTATCACTGTTTTCATGGAATCTACAAAGGAATATTTGGGAGTGAGTAGAGGCCTATGGTGAAAAAGGAAATATCCTCAGCTAAAAACTAGAAAGAAGCTTTGTAAGAAACTACTTTGTTATTTGTGACTTCGTTTCACAGAGATACAGGATTCTTTTCATTTAGCACTTTTGTAGCACTGTTATTGGGGAATCTGAGAAAGGATATTTTCGATTGCATTGAAGCCAATGGTGACAAAAGAAATATCCTCAGATAAAAAATAGAAAGAAGCTTTCTGAGAAAGTTCTTTGTGACGTGTGAATTCATCTCAGAGTTACATTTTTTTCATGGAGCAGATGCTAACACTGTTTTCATGGAATCTGTAATAGGCTATTTGGGGCACATAGAAGCCTATGGTGACAATGCAAATATCCTGAGACAAAAACAAAAAAAGAAGCTTTCTGAGAAACTGCTTTGTGATGTCTGAATTCATCTCACAGGTTTACAAACTTCTTGTCATGGAGGAGTTTACTAACACTATTTTTGTGGA
>NW_012116522.1:1046316-1048109 GCF_000951035.1 Colobus angolensis palliatus | reverse complement strand
AGCTTTCTGAGAAACTGCTTTGTGATGTCTGAATTCATCTCACAGGTTTACAAACTTCTTGTCATGGAGGAGTTTACTAACACTATTTTTGTGGAATCTGCAAAGGGATATTCCCGTGTGCCTTGAACAATATGGTGAAAAAGTAAATATCATCAGATAAAAACCAAAAAGCAGCTTTCTGAGAAACTGCTTTGTGATGTGTGAATTCATCTCCCAGATTTACACTGTTCAGAAGTTTTCTGCATAACTGATTTTTATTTGTTAATTCATCTCACAGAGTTTGGTAGCACTCTTTTCATGGAATCAAAGAAGGGATAGTTTGGATTGCATTGAATCCTATGGTGACAAAGGAAATATCCTCAGATAAAACAAGAAAAAAGCTTTCTGAGAAACTTCTTGGTGATGTTTGAATTCATCACACAGAGTTACACCTTTCTTTTCATGGAGTAGTTTGCTAACACTGTTTTGTGTAAACTGCAATTGGATACTTGGAAGTGCATTGAGTTGTATGGTGAAAAACTAAATATTCTCACATAAAAACTGGAAATTACCCTCCCAAGAAACGACTTTGTGAAGTGTGAAGTCATCTCACAGAGTCACACCATTCTTTTCATTGAACAGTTTGCCAAAACTGTTTTCACAGAATCTGCAATGGGATATATGGGAGCACATTGAGGTCTATGGAGAAAAAGGAAATATCCTGAGCTAAAACTAGAAATTAGCTCTATGGAAAACTGCTTTGTGGTGTTTGAGTTCATCTCACAAAGTTACACTCTTCTTTCCATTGAGCAGTTTGATAACACTGTTTTTGTGAAATCTGCAATAGGATATTTGGTAGCGCCTTGAAGCTTATGGTATCAAAGGAAATATTCCCACATAAAAAACGAAAATAAGCCTTCTGTGAAACTGCTTTGTGATGCATGAATCCGTTTCAAAGATTTACACCTTTCTTTTCATTGAGAAGTTTGCTAACACTTTTTTCGTGGATTCTGTAATGGGATATGGAATATGGTGATAAAGGAAATATCCTCAGATAATAACTAGAAAGAAGATTTCTGATAAACTGCTTTGTGGCGTGTGATTCATCTAAGAGAGTTACAATGCTGTTTTCATTGAGCAGATTGCTAACACTGTTTTATTGGAATCTGCAATTGGATATTTCAGAGCTCATTGAAACTTACGGTGGCAAAGGAAATACCGTCATATAGAAACTAGACAAAAGATTTCTGAGAAACTCCCTTGTGATTTATGAATTCGTCTCAAAGAGTTATACCATTTTTTTCATGGAGTAGTTTAATAGCACTGTTTTTGGGGAATTTGAGAAGGGATACTTTTGATCGCATTGAAGCCTATGGTGAAAAAGAAAATATCCTAAGATAAAAACTACAAAGAATATTTCTCAGAAATTTCTTTGTGGTGTGTGTATTCATCTCACAGAGTAGCACAATACTTTTCTTGGAGCAGTTTGATAAAACTGTTTTCATTGAATCTCAAATAGGATATTTAGGAGTACATTGAAGCCTATGGTGGCAAAGGAAATATCCTCAGACAAAAACCAAAAAGAAACATTCTCAGAAACTGCTTTGTGATGTGTGAATTCATCTCACAGATGTACACCATTCCTTTCATGGAATAGTTTGCTAACACTATTTTCGTGGAATCTGAAAAGGGATATTCACGAGTTCAGTGAGGCCTGTGGGAAAAAAGCAAATTTCCTCAGACAAAAACTAGAAAGAAGCTTGTTATGAAATTGCTTTCTGACATGTGAATTCATCTCACAGATTTACACAATT
>NW_012116522.1:1044684-1046266 GCF_000951035.1 Colobus angolensis palliatus | reverse complement strand
GAATTCATCTCACAGATTTACACAATTATTTTCATGGAACAGCTTGGTAGCACTGTTTTTGGAGAATCTGACAAGGGATATTTTGGATCACATTGAAGCCTATGGTGACAAAGGGAATATTCTGAGATAAAAACAAGATGGAAGCTTTCTGAGAACCTGATTTTTAATGTGTGTATTTCTCTCAAAGAGTAGCATGATTCTTTTCTTGGAGCAGTTTGCTAAAATGCTTTTCGTGGATCTGCAAAGTGATATTTTAGAGCACATTGAGGAATATGGTGAAAAAGGAATTATCTTCAGATGAAGAGTAGAGAGAAGCTTTCTGAGAAACAGTTTTGTCATGTGAGAATTCATCTCATAGTGTTACAGCACACTTTTCTTGAAGATGTTTATTAGTACTGTTTTTGGGAAATTTAGAAAGTATATTTGGAATTGCATTGAGACCTATGTTGAGAAAGGAAATATCCTCAGATAAAAACTAGAAAGAAGCTTTCTGAGAAACTGCTTTGTGATATGTGAATTCATCTCACAGAGTTACAATGTTGTTTTCATTGAGCAGTTTGTGAACACGGTTTTCTTTTAATCTGCAACTGGATTGAATATTTCGGCGTGCATTGAAGCTTATGGTGACAAAGGAAATATCCTCATATAAAAATGAGGCAGAAGTTTTCTGAGAAACTGCCTCTGATGTCTTAATTCATCTTACAGAATTACACGATTCTTATCATGTATCACTTTGGTAGCACTGTTTTTGGGGAATTTGCAATAGGATATTTGGGAGCGCATTGAATCCTATAATGACAAAGGAAATATCCTCAGACAAAAATCAAAAAGAAGCATTCTTAGCGACTACTTTGTGATATGTGAATTCATCTCACAGATTTACACCATTCTTTTCATGGAATAGTTTGCTAACACTGTTTTTGTGGAATCTGCAAAAGGATATTTGCGAGCGCTTTGAGAACTATTATGAAAAAGGAAATAACCTCAGAACAAAACTTGAAAGAAGCTTTCTGAGAAACAGCTTTGTGATTTGTGAATTCATCTCAGTGTTACATGATTCCTTTCATGGAGCAGTTTGGTAGCACTGTTTTCTTCGAATACACAATGGGATATTTGGAGTGCATTGAAGCTTATGGTGAATGCTCAGTGAAATAAAAGGGGACACAAACAAATGGAAGAACACACCATGCTCATGGTTAGGAAGAATCAATATTGTGAAAACGGCCATACTGCCCAAGGTCATTTATAGATTCAATGTCATCCCCATCAAGCTAACAGAGACTTTCTTCACATATTTGGAAAAAAACTGCTTTAAACTTCATGTGGAACCAAAAAAGAGCCCGCATTGCCAAGACAATCCTAAGCCAAAACAAAAAAGCTGGAGGCATCATGCTACCTGACTTCCAACTATACTACAAGTCTACAGTAACCAATACAGCATGGTACTGGTACCAAAACAGAGATATAGACCAATGAAACAGAATAGAGCCATCAGAAGTAATACCACACATCTACAGTCATCTGATCTTTGACAAACCTGAGAAAAACAAGAAATTGGGAAAGGATTCCCTATTTAATAAAT
>NW_012116522.1:1038618-1040148 GCF_000951035.1 Colobus angolensis palliatus | reverse complement strand
AGTGGGATGACATTGGGAGTTAAACCTGATGTAAACGATGAGTTGAAGGGTGCTGATGAGTTGATGAGTGCAGCACACCAACATGGCCCGTGTCTACATATGTAACAAACATCCACATTGTGTACATGTACCCTAGAACTTAAAGTATAATAAAAAAATAAAATACTACTTGTAGCACTGGACTAGGTGCAGGTTATACAGCACTGAACAAACCAAAAAAAAGGAAATATCCTAATATGAAGACTAGAAAGAAGCTTTCTGAGAAGTTTCTTTGTGATGTGTTATTCATATCACAGAGTTACCCATTTTTTCATGCATCAGATAGTAAGTACTGTTTTTGTATAATATTAGCAGGGATACTTTGAGTTACATTGAAGCCCATGGTGACAAACGAAATATCCTCAGATAAAAACTAGAAAGAACAATTCTGAGAAACTTCTATGTGATGTGTGAATTCATCTCACAGAGTTACACTGTTCTTTTCAATGAGAAGTCTGCTAACACTCTTTTTGTGGAATCTGCAATAGGATATTTGGGAGTGCTTTGAAAATTATGGTGACAAAGGAAATATCCTCCGATAAAAATGGAATAGAAGCTTTCTGAGAAACTGCTTTCTGATGTCTGTATTCATCTCACAGAATAGCATGATTCTCTTCTTGAAGCAGTTTGGTAAAACTGTTTTCATGGAATCTGCAATAGGAAATTTAGGAGCACATTGAAGCATATGGTGACCAAAGAAATATCCTCAGACAAAAAACAAAAAGCAGCTTTCTGAGAAACTGCTATGTGATGTGTGAACTCATCTCACAGGTTTACACATTTCTTTTTGTGGAGCAGTTTCCTAACACTATTGTCATGAAATGTACAAAGGGATATTCACAAGCACAGTGAGGCCTGTTGTGAAAAACGAAATATCCTCAGACAAAAACTAGAAAGAAGGTTTCTATGAAAATCCTTTCTGATTTGTGAATACATCTCACAGATTTACAGGATTTTTTTCATGGAGCATTTTGGTTGCACTCTTTTTGGATAATCTGAGAAGGGCTATTTTTGATTGCATTGAAGCCTATGGTGACTAAGGGAATATTCTCAGATAAAAACCAGATGGAAGCTTTCTGAGAACCTGCTTTGTGTTGTGTGTATTCACCTCACAGAGTAGCACAATTCTTTTCTTGGAGCAGATTGCTGAAACAGTTTTTGGGAAATCTGCAAAGGAATACTTGGGAGCACAGTGAGGAATATGTGAAAAAGGAAATATTCTCAGGTAAAAACTATAAAGAAGCTTTCTGAGAAACAGTTTTGTGATGTGTGAATTCATCTCACAGAATTTCACCACACTTCTCATGAAGCAGTTTTGTAGCATTGTTTTGGGGGAATTTGAGGGGATATTTTAAATTGCATTGAAGCCTATGGTGACAAGGGAAATATCCTCGAATTAAAACTGGAAAGAACCTTTCTGAGAAATCGCTTTGTGATATATTAATTCATCTCACAGAGATACATGATTCTTTTCATGAATCGGTGTGTTAG
>NW_012116522.1:1037741-1038073 GCF_000951035.1 Colobus angolensis palliatus | reverse complement strand
TGGAAAGAACCTTTCTGAGAAATCGCTTTGTGATATATTAATTCATCTCACAGAGATACATGATTCTTTTCATGAATCGGTGTGTTAGCACTGTTTTTGGGGAATCTGCAATAGGATATTTGGGAGCACATTGGAGCCCATGGTGACAAAGGAAATATCCTCAGACAAAAAACAAAAAGAAACATTTAGAGAAGCTACTTTGTGATGCTTGAATTCATCTCAGAGATTTACACCTTTCTTTTCATGGAGCAGTATGCTAACACTATTTTCGTGGAATCTGCAAAGGGGTATTCACAAGTGCATTGAGACCTTTTTTGAAAACAGAATTATCC
>NW_012116522.1:1035369-1036951 GCF_000951035.1 Colobus angolensis palliatus | reverse complement strand
CACAATGAAGCTTTTGGTGAGAAAGGAAATATCCTCAGACAAAAACTAGAAAGAAGCTTTCTGACAAACTGTTCTCTAATTTGTAAATTAATCTCACAGAGTTACACCATTCTTTTCATGGAGCAGTCTAGCAGCTCTCTTTTTGGGGAATTGAGAGGGGATAATTTGGATCACATGGAAGCCTATGGTGAAAAGGGAAATATCCTCAGATAAAAACTGGAAAGCAGCTTTCTGAGAAACTTCTTTGTGATATGTGGATGCATCTCACAGAGTAGCATGATTCTTTCTTTGGAGCAGTTTGGTAAAACTGTTTCTGTGGAATCTGCAATAGGATATTTGGGAGTGTATTGAAGCCTATGGTAACCAAGGAAATATCCTCACACACAGAGAAACAAAAAGAACCTTTCTGAGAAACTGCTTTGTGATGTGTGAATTCATCTCACAGATTTACACCTTTCTTTTCATGGAGCCGTTTGCTAACACAATTTTCGTGGAATCTATAAAGGGAGAGCAATGAGGCCTGTGGTGAAAAATGAAATATCCTCAGACAAAAACTAGAAAGAAGCTTTCTATGAAAAAGCTTTCTGATTTGTGTATTCACCTCACAGATTTACATGATTCTTTTCATGGAGTATTTTGGTACCACTGTTTTTGGAGAATCTAAGAAGGGCTATTTTGGATTGCATTAAAGCCTATGGTGAGAAAGGGAATATTGTCAGATAAAAACTAGATAGAAACTTTCTGAGAAACTGATTTGTGATGTCTGTATTCATCTCCCAGAGAAGCATGATTCTTTTCTTGGAGCAGGTTGCTAAAACTGTTTTTCAGGAATCTGCAAAGAGATATTTGGGAACACATTGAGGAATATAGTGAAAAGAAATATTCTCAGATAAAAATTAGAAATAAGCTTTCTGAGCAACAGTTTTGTGATGTGAGAATTCATCTCATAGAGTTACACCACACTTTTCAGGAAGCAGTTTTGTAGCACTGTTTTTGGGGAATTTGAGAAGGGATATTTTGAATTGCATTGAAGCCTGTGGTGACAAAGGCAATATCCTCAGAAAAAAACTAGAAAGAAGCTTTCTGAGAAACTGCTTTGTGATGTGTGAATTCATCTGAGAGAGTTACACCATTCTTTTCATAGAGCAGTTTTATAACGCTATTTTCATGGAATCTGCTGTGGAATGTTTTGAAGCACATTGAAGTCTGTGGTGACATATTGAATATCCTCAGATTAAACCCGAGAAGAAACTTTCTGTGAAACCACTTTGTGAAGTGTCAATTTACCTCACACAGTTACACCATTTATTTCATTGAGAAGCTTGCTAACACTGTATTCTGGAATCTGTAGTGGGATATTTTGGAGTGCATTGAAGTTTACAGTGACAAAGGAAATTTCCTCAGACAAAAACTAGAGAGAGGTTTTGTGAGAAACCATTTGGTGATGTGCTATTTCTGCTCACAGAGATACACGGTTCTTTTCATGGATCAGTTTGGTAGCACTGTTTTTGGGGAGTCTGAGAAGGGATATTTTGGATCACATTGAAGCCAATGGTGAGAAAGGAAATATCCTCAGACAAAA
>NW_012116522.1:1028984-1031234 GCF_000951035.1 Colobus angolensis palliatus | reverse complement strand
CGAAAGAAACTTTCTGAGAAACCGCTTTGTGATGAGCTATTTCATCTCACAGAGGTACGCAAACATTTTCATGTATCAGATTGCAGCAGTGTTTTCGGGGGAATCTGAGAAGGGATATTTTGGATCACAATGAAGTCAATCATGAGTAAGAAAATATCTTGAGACAAACAAGAAGAAGAAGCTTTCTGAGAAAGGTGTTTGTGATGTGTGAATTTATCTCATGGAGTTTCACACTTGTTTTCATGGAGCACTTTGCTAACACTATTTTCATGGAATCTGCAATAGGACAGTCCAGAGCGCATTGAGGACTATAGTGAAAAAGGAAATATCTTCATGTTAAAATTCGAAACTTTCTGAGAAACCACTTTGTGAGGAGCTATTTAATCTCACAGAGGTACACAAACATTTTCATGTATTAGATTGCGGCAGTGTTTTGGGGGTATCTGAGAAGGGATATTTTGGATCTCATTGAAGCCTATGGTGATAAAGGAAATATCTTCAGATAAAAAGTATAAAGAATCTTTCTGAGAAAGTTCTTTGTGATGTGTGAAATCATCCCACAGAGTTAAACATTTCTTCTCATGGACTAGTTTGATAACAATGTTTTCGTGGAATCTGCAGTAGGATATTTGGGAGTGCATTGAATCCTATGGTGACAAAGGAACTATCCTCAGACAAAAACTAAAAATAACCTTTCTGTGAAACGGTTTGTGATGTGTGAATTCATCTCACAGTGTTACACCATTCTTTTCTTTGAGAAGTTTACTAAAACTTTTTTCATTTATTCTGCATAGGGATATTTGAGAGCATATTGAGGAATATGGTGAAAAATAAAATATCCTCAGATAAAAACTAGAAAGAAATTTTGTGAGAAAGTTCTCTGTGATGTGTGAATTCATCTCACAGAGTTACACCTTTCATTTCATGGAGCAGTTTTCTAACACTGCTTTTGTGTAATCTGCAAAGGGATATTTGGGAGCGCATTGAGGTCTATGATGAAATAGGAAATATCCTCAGATAAAAAAGAGAAAGAAGACTTCTGAGAAATTACTTTGTGATGTGTTAATTCCTCTCACTGACTTACATGAGTCTTCTCATGGATCGTTTGGTAACACTGGTTTTGGGGAATCTGAGAAGGCATATTTTGGAATGCATTGAAGCCTGTGTTGACAAAGGAAATATCCTCAGAGAAAAACTAGAAAGAAACATTCTGAGAAAGTCCATTGTGATGTGTGAATTCATCCCACAGAGTTACACCATTCTTTTCATAGATCAGTTTGATAACACTGTTCCTTTGAAATCTGCAATGGGATAGTTGGGAGTGCATTGAAGCCAATATTGACAAAGGATATATCCTCAGATAAAAACTAGAAAGAAGACTTCTGAGGAAATTCTTTGTGATCTCTGAATTCATCTCACAGAGGATCACCTTTGTTTTCATGGAGCAGTTTCCTAACACTGTTTTCATGGAATCTGCAAAGGGATATTTGGGAGGGCATTGAGGTCTATGGTTAAAAAGGAAAAATCCTTACATAGAATCTAGAAAATGGCTTTCTGAGAAATGGCTTTGTGATGTGGATATTTTATTTTATTTTATTTTTCATTCTGAAAAGAAGTACATTATTTCACGTGCAAATAAAAAACGATTTTCCCTGTGCTCTTTTAATTAATCTGGAGAAATACAAAATATAATGTCATTATTTATTTATATGGAGAAAGATTCATCCTACAGGGCTAAGGTAGGTTTTCCATTTTGAATAAAAGTATATGAATTGAACTCAAATAACCTGTTCCATCCACCTTTAATACCTACAATTAGCCCAGGACTGGACTGAGAATGCTTTGGCCTCCACAAATTAAGTAACATAAATATATAGTATCCATAATCAGGGAGTTTCCAGACCAATTAAGGAGGTAAGTGACGTTCACAGAATAATTACTAAGCTATAAACTTTGACCTTGAGTGTCAAAGAGGTTTCATTAAGAGGAGTTCACTTTGTCTAAAACTGTGGAGCAGATCTTCACAGAGGATGGAACATGAGAGTCCAGGAAATGATTAAGAAATTTTTAGGGTTAGAGGATGGGAAAAAGGAACGCAAAACTAGGGGAACACAGCTATGGTTACAGACTGAATGAGACATCGATTATAAAAGTTTTTGTCTACAAACTGACTTCTACCAGAAGCTCTTTTGATTTTAAAATATCGAGCAGAATGTATGAAGTTAACTATGGAAAGTTAATAGGGCAATA
>NW_012116522.1:1025356-1028934 GCF_000951035.1 Colobus angolensis palliatus | reverse complement strand
TTTGTCTACAAACTGACTTCTACCAGAAGCTCTTTTGATTTTAAAATATCGAGCAGAATGTATGAAGTTAACTATGGAAAGTTAATAGGGCAATATCAGGGTAACCTTGTTTTACCCATTTCATTTGTGGTGCCACTTGGGCTGCTGAAAAGGAACTTGGTCCTGGGATGGGCGATGAACATCTATGGCTCATCTGCCTCTGACTGAATTCCAAAATCAAGCATGATTTTTAAAAACTACCTTCTTGCCTTGGATTCATTCATTCTTTTCCTTTCCATTCATCTTGAAAATTAGGAGTTGAGTATTGACATGTAATTTGTGCTGACCCCTTTCCAGAATAAAGATGAGATCTAATTCTTTCTTTTTATATTTAGTTTAAACTTTGCTTTCTAACTCAGTGAAAACATTAGAAAGCTGTGCATCTGAACTGTAGTATTTCAGTCATTCATGGAACTGCTTTCTTTTTTTTTCAGGATTTTTTTATTTATTTGTTTTTTTTTTATTATACTTTAAGTTCTAGGGTACATGTGCACAAAGTGCAGTTTTGTTACATATGTATACATGTGCCATGTTGGTGTGCTGCACCCATCAACTCATCAGCACAGTTCAACTCGTTATTTACATCAGGTATAACTCCCAGTGACATCCCTCCCCTCGTCCCCCACCCCATGATAGACCCCAGTGTGTGATGTTCCCCTTCCCGAGTCCAAGTAATCTCATTTTTTAATTCCCACGTATGAGTGAGAACATGCGGTGTTTGGTTTTCTGTTCTTGTGATAGCTTGCGGAGAAAGTTCTTTGTGAGGTGTGAATACATCACACAGAGTTATACATTTCTTTCCATGGAGCAGTTTGCTAACACTGTTTTCCTGTAATCTGCAAAGGGATATATATCAGAGCACATTGAGGCCTATAGTGAAAAGGGAAATATCCTCAGATAAAAACTAGATAGAAGCTTTCTGAGAAACTGCCCTGTGATGAGTGAATTCATCTAACAGAGTTACACTGTTCTATTCATTGAGCAGCTTGCTAACACTGCTTTTGTGGAATCTGCAAAGAGATATATGGGAGCACATTGAGGCCTATAGTTCAAAAGGAAATGTCCTCAGTTAAAATCTAGAAACTTTCTGAGCATCTGCTTTGTGATGTGTGAATTCATCAAACACAGTTGCACTGTTCTTTTCATTGAGCAGTTTGCTAACACTGTCTTCATGGAATCTGCAAAGGGACATTTTGGAGTGCATTGAAAATTTAGGTGACAAAGGAAATGTCCTCATATAAGAACTAGAAAGACTGCTTCTGGGAAACCGCTTTGTGATGTGTTAATTCATCTCACAGAGTTACACGATTCTTTTCATTTAGCAGTTTGGTAGCTTGGGTAATCTGAGAAGGGATATTTTGAATCGCATTGAAGCCTATCTTGACAAAGGAAATAAAATCAGATAAAAACTAGAAAGAAGCATTCTGAAAAAGGTCTTTGTGATGGTGGAATTCCTCTCATATAGTTAGATATTTCTCTTCATGGAGCCGTTTGCTAACACTGTTTTCATGGAAACTACAAAGGGATATTGGGGAGTGCATTGAGGCCTATTTTGAAAAACTAAATATCCTCAGATAAAAACTAGAAAGAAAATTTCTGAGAAACTGCTTTGTGGTGTGTTAACTCATCTCACCATGTTACACTGTTCTTTCCACTGAGTAATTTCCTAACACTGTTTTCATGGAATCTGCAAAGGAATATCTGGTAGCACATCGAGATATATAGTGAAAAAGGGAATATCCTGACATAAAAACTAGAAAGAAGCTTTCTGAGAAACTCATTGTGATGTGTGAATTCAACTCACAGGTTTACACAGTTCTTTTTTTGAGAAGTTTGCTAACACAGTTTTCGTGGAATCTTTAATGTTATATTTCAGCACGCATTGAAGTTTAAGGTGACAAAGGAAACATCCTCATATAAAAACTAGAAAGATGCTTTCTGAGGAAATGCTTTCAGATGTGCAATTCTTGTCACAGAGTTACAGGTTTATTTTCATGGAACAGTTTGGTAACACTGTTTTTGTCATTCTGAGAAGGGATATTTTGGATTGCTGGAAGCCTAAGATAACAAAGCAAGTATCCTCAGATAAAAAGTAGAAAGAAGCTTTCTAAGAAAGTTCTTTCTGATGTGTGAATTCATCTCACAGAGTTACACCATTCTTTTCATGGAGCAGTTATCTAAAACTGTTTTCGTGGAATCTGCTAAGGAATATTTGGGAGCACAATGAAGCCCACGGTGACAGAGAAAATATTCTCAGATAAAAAACACAAAGAAGCTTTCTCTGCAAAGCTTTGTGATGTGTGAATTCATCTCCCAGAATTACAGTTTTCTTTTCATTCAGCAGTTTGCTAACACTGCTTTCTTTGAATCTACAATGGGATATTTCAGAGAACATTGTAGCTTATGGTGACAAAGGAAATATCCTCATATATAAAATAGAAAGAAGCATTCTGAGAAACAGCTTTGTCATGTGTTAATTCATCTCATGGGGTAACACGATTTGTTTCATGTAGCTTTATGGTAGCAATGTGTTTGGGGAATCTGAGAAGGAATATTTTGGATTGCATTGAAGCCTATGGTGACAAAGGGAATATCCTGAGATAAAAATGAAAATGAAGCTTTCCAATAAGCTGTTTTTTGATGTGCGAATTTATCTCACAGGGTTATGCTGTTCTTTTCACTGAGCAGTTTGCTCACACTGTATTTTGGAATGTGGAATTAGTTATTTCGGAGCACATTGAAGCTTTTGGTGAAAAAGGAAATATTTTTAGACAAAAACTAGAAAGAAGCTATCTGAAAAACTGCTTTGTGATTAGTGAATTCATCTCACAAAGTTACACTTTTCTTTTTCATGGAGCATTTTGGTAGCACTATTTTGGGGAATATGAGAAGGGATATTTTGAATTGCATCGAACCCTATGGTGACAAAGGAAATATCCTCAGAAAATATCTAGAAAGAAGCTTTTTGAGGAACTTCTTTGTGATGTGTGAATTTATCTCACAGTGTTCCACCTTTCTTTTCGTGGAACCGTTTGGTAGCTCCGTTTTTGGTGTATCAGAGAAGGAATATTTTGAATTGCATTGAAACCAAAGGTGACAAAGTTACTATCTTCAGACAAAAATTAGAAACAAGCTTTCTGGGAAACTGCTTTGCAATGTGTGAATTCACCTCACAGAGATACATGAATCTTTTTTTGGAGCAGTTTGGTAACACTGTTTTCATGGAATCTGCAAAGGTATATAAGAGAGCGCCATGGAGCCTATGGTGACAAAGCAAATATCCTCAGAAAAAACTAGAAAGAAGCTTTCTGAGAAACTGCTTTGTGAGGTGTGAATTCATCACACAGATTACAGCATTCTTTTCATTGAGCAGTTTGTTAACACTGTTTTTCTGGAATCTGCAATAGGATATTTGTGAGCACATTGAAGCCTATGGTGACAAAGGAAATATAATGAGATAAAAACCAAATAGAAACTTTCCTATAAGCTTCTTTGTGATTTGTGAATTCATCTCACAGAGTTACACTGTTCTTTTCATT
>NW_012116522.1:1023761-1024882 GCF_000951035.1 Colobus angolensis palliatus | reverse complement strand
GAATTCATCTCACAGTTTTACATAATTATTTTCATGGATCAGTTGGGTAACACCTTTTCTAGGGCAATCTGAAAAGGGATATTTTGGATTGCATTGAAACCTATGGTGACAAAGGAAAAAGCATCAGGCATAAACTAGAAAGAAGCTTTCTGAGAAAATTCTTTGTGATATGTGAATTCAACTCACAGACATACACCTTTCCATTAATGGAGCCGTTTGCTAACATTGTTTTCATGATGACTGCAAAGGGATATTTGGGAGAGTATTGAGGTCTATGGTAAAACACTGAATATCCTCAGGTAAAAACTGGAAGGCAGATTTCTGAAAAACTGCTTTGTGATGTGTGAATTCATCTCATAGAGTTACACTGCTGTTTTCTTTGAGTAGTTTGCTAAAACTGTTTTCGTGGAATCTGCAAAGGGCTATTTGGGAGTGCATTGAGGCATATAGTGAAAAGGGAAACACCCTCAGTTAAAAACTAGAAAGGAGCTTTATGAGAAACTGCTTTGTGACGTGTGAATTCATCTCACAGAGTTACATGGTACTTTTCATTGAGCTGTTTGATAACACTGTTTTCGTGGAATCTACATTGTGATATTTGGGAGCCCATTGAAGCTTATGGTGACAAAATATTTCCACATAAAAACCAAAAAGAACTTACTGAGAAACTGCTTTGTGATGTGTGATTATTTTCATTGAACAGTTTGTTAACACAGTTTTCTTGGAATCTGTGTTGGGATATTTCAGAGCACATTCAAGCTTATGATGAAAAGTAAATATCCTCAGACAAAAACTAGAAAGAAGCTTTCAGAGAAAATTCTTTGTGTTGTGATTTCTTCTATTGGAGATACGTGATACATTTCATGGATCAGTTTGATAGTACTGTTTTTAGGGTATGTGGGAAAGGATATTTTCATTTTCATTGAAGCTAATCATGACAAAGGAAATATCCTCAGACAAACACTAGAAAGAAGCTTTCAGAGAAACTGTTTGACAAATTGTGAATTTACCTCAGAGAGTTACAAAATTGTTTTCATGGAGCAGTTTGGTTACAGTGTTTTTGAGGAATCTGAGAAGGGATATTTTGGATTGCCTTGAAGCCTATGGTGACAAACAAATAT
>NW_012116522.1:1016740-1023214 GCF_000951035.1 Colobus angolensis palliatus | reverse complement strand
TAGAAAGAAGCTTTCTGAAAAACTGCTTGCATATGTGTGAATTCATCTCACAGAGTTACATTGTTCTTTTTTTTCAGCAGTTTGATAGCACTCTTTTGTGGAATGTGCAATAGCATATTTGGGAGCATACTGAAGTGTATAGTGACAAATGAAATATCCTCAGAGAAAAATTAGAAAGAAGCTTTCTGACAAACCACTTTGTGATGTTTTAATTCATCTCACACAGTTACACATTGTTTTCATGGAACAATTTGGTTGCACTGTTTCCGGGAAATCTGAGAAGGGATAGTTTGAATTGCATTGAAAAATATGGTGAAAAAGGAAATATCCTCAGATAAAAACTAGAAGGAATATTTCTGAGAAAGATTTTTGTGTTGCGTGAATTCAACTCACAGAGTTACACCTTTCTTTTCTTGGTTCATTTGCAAACTGTTTCGTGGAATCTGCAAAGGGATATTTTGAGCACTTTTAGGTCTATGGTGAAAAACTATATATCCTCAGTTAAAAACTAGAAATAAGCTTTCTGAGAAACTGCTTTGTGATGTGTAAATTCATCACACAGAGTTACAACTTTCTTTTCATTGAGTAGTTTGCCAACACTGTTTTCTTGGAGTCCGCAATGGGCTATTTCGGAGTGCTTTGAAGTTTATGGTTACAAAGGAAATATTCTCATATAAAAACTAGAAAGAAGCTTTCTGTGAAACTGCTTTCTGATGCATCAATTCATCTCACAGAGTCACACGATTCTTTTCATGGATTAATTTGGTAGCACTGTTTTTAGGGAGTCTGAGAAGGGATATATTGGATCGCATTGAGACCTATGTTGACAAAGGAAGTACCGTCAAATAAAACCTAGACAGAAGCTTTCTGAGAAAGTTCTTTGTGATGTGTGAATTCATCTCACAGAGTTACACTTTTCTTTTCATGGAGCAGTTTGCTAACACTGCTTTCCTGGTATCTTCAAAGGGATAAATTGGAGCGCCTTGAGGCCTAAGCTGAAAAAGGAAATACCCTCAGATAAAAACTATAAAGAAGCTTTCTGAGAAACTGCTTTGTGATGGGTGAATTCATCGCACAGAGTTACATCTTTCTTTTCATTATGCAGTTTGGTAGCCCTGTTTTTGCGGAATCTGCAAAGGGATTTTCAGGAGTTCATAGAGGCCTATGTTGGAAAAGGAAATATGTTCAGATAAAGACTGTAGAGAAGGTTTTTGAGAAACAGTTTTGTGATGTGTGCATTCACCTCATAGAGATACACCATTCTGTTGATTTAGGAGTTTGGCATCACTGTTTTTGTGGTGTCTGAGAAGGGGTATTTGGGAGCACATTGAGGTTGATGGTGGATTTGTAAAAATGCACAGATAAAAACTAGAGAGAAACTTTCTGAGAGACTGTTTTGTGATGGCTGAATTCATCTCACAGAGTTAAATCTTTCTTTTCATTGAGAAGTTTTTTAACACTGTTTTTATGGAATATGCAAAGGGATATTTGGGAGCGGATAGAGGTCAATGTTGAAAAAGGGAGTATCTTCAGGTAAAAACTTGAGATAAAGTTTCTGATAACTCCTTTGTGATGTGTGAGTTTATCTCATAGAGGTAAAGTTTCTGTTGAGAGAACACTTTGGCATCACTGTTTTGGGGTGTCTGAGAAGGGATATTTGGTAGTGCATGGAAGCCAATGGTGGAAAAGGAAATATCCTGAGATAAAAACTAGAAAGAAGGGTTCTGAGAAATTTCTTTATGATGGCTGACTTCATCAGAGTTACAACTTTGTTTTCTTTGAGCAGTTTGGTAACACTGTTTTTATGGAGTCTGGAAAGGGATATGCAGAAACTCCTAGAGGCCTATGGTGGAAAAGGAAAAACTTCAGATAAACACTGGAGATAAACCGTTTGAGAAACAGTTTTGTCATGTGTGTAACTTTCTGAAAGAGTTTAAACTTTTTGTTGATTGAGCAGTTCATCATCACTCTTTTTGTGGCACCTGAGGGGAGTTTTTTTTTTGAGCACATTGAAGCCTATGGTGAAAAATGAAATATCCTCGATTTAAACTAGAAAGAACCTTTTTGAGAAACTGCCATGTGATGGGTGAACTGGAATCTGCAAAGGGATATTCGGGAGTGCAAAGAATCCAAAGGCGTAAAAGGAAATATCTTCAGGTAAAAACTGGATAGAAGCTTTAAGAGAAACTCCTTTGTGATGCGTGTATTCATCTCATAGAGCTAAATGTTTCTGTTGAGGGAGCACTTTGGTATCACTGTTTTTGTGGTGTCTGAGAAGGGATATTTGGGTATGTTTTAAAAGGAAATATCCTCATATAAAAACTAGAAAGAAGTTTTCTGAGAAGCAGTTTTCTGATGTGTGATTTCATCTCACAGATATACACCATTCTTTTCAAGGAGCAGTTTGGTAGCACACTTTTTGGGGAATCTGAGAACGGATATTTTGGATTGCATTGAAGCCTGTGGTGACAAAGGGAATATCCTCAGATAAAAACTGAGGATATAGAAACAAGGATTCTGAAAAACAGCTTTGTTATGTGTGAATTCATCTGACAGAGTTTCACCACTCTTTTCATTGAGCAGTTTGATAACACTGTTTTCATGAAATCTGCAATAGGATATTTTGCTGTGCATTGAAGACTATTGTGACAAAGGAAATATCCACAGATAAAAGCCCAAAAGGAAGCTTTCAGTGAAACTGCTTTGTGATGTGTGAATTCAGCTCACAGAGTTACACCGTTCTTTTCATTGAAAAGTTTGCTAACAATTTTTGCGTTTAATCTGCATGGGATATTGGGAATCACATTGATTAAAATGGTGAAAAAGGAAACATCCTCATATAAAAACTACAAAGAAGTTTTCTGAGAAACATCTTTGTGATATGTGAATTCATCTCACAGAGTTACATCATTCTTTTCATGGAACAGTCTGGTAGCACTGGTTTTGGGGAATCTGAGAAGGGATATTTGGATCACACTGAAGCCTGTGGTGTCAAGGGAAATATCCTCAATTAAAACTAGAAAGAAGATTTCTGAGAAACTATGTCATATGTGAATTCATCTCACAGAGTTCTGCTGTTGTTTACATGGAGCAGTTTGATAACACTGTTTTCGTGGAATCTGCAATAGGATATTTGGAGCACATTGAAGCCTATGGTGACAAAAAAAATATCCTCCGACAAAAACCAAAAAGAAGCTTTCTGAGAAACTACATGGTGATGTATGAATTCAACTCACAGATTCACACTTTTCTTTTTATGGAGCAGTGTGCTAACACTGTTTCTTCAGAATCTGCAAAGGGATATTTGTGAGCGGTTTGAGGTCTATGGCAAAAAAGGGACTATGCTCATATAAAAACTAGGAAGAAACTTTCTGAGAAACTGTTTGTGATGGGTCAATTCGTCTCACAGAATTACACTGATCTTTTCATTGAGCAGTTTGCTAACAGTTTTCTTGGAATCTGCAATGCGATATTTCGAAGCACATTGTAGCTTATACTTATGAAGGAAATATTCTCACAAAAAAACCAGAAGGAATCATTTGGAAAAACCACTTTGGGATGTGCTAATACATCTCACAGAGTTCACGATTCATTTCATGGAGCTGTTTTGTAGCACTGTTTTTGGGGAAACTCAGAAGGGATATTTTGGATCACATTGATGTCTATGGTGACTAAGGAAATACCCTCAGATAAAAACTAGCAAGAAGCTTTCTGAGAAACTTCTTTCTGATGTGTGAATTCACCTCACATAGATATAACTTTCTTTTCATGGAACAGTTTTCCAGCACTATCTTTGTGGAATCTGAGAAAGATATTTTGAATTGCATTGAAGTTTATGGTGACAAAGGAAATATCCTCAGATAATAACTAGAAAGAAGCATTCTGAGAAGCTGCTTTGTGATCAGTGAATTTATCTCAGAGAGTTACACTATTCTTCTCATTGAGGAGTTTGCTAACACTGTTTTCTTGGAATGTGCAATGGGATATTTTGGAGCACATTGAAGTTTATGGTGACAAAGGAAATAACCTCCTATAAAAAAAAAGAAAGTAGCTTTCTGTGAAACTGATTTGTGATGTGTGAATTCATTTCACAGAGTTACACCATTATTTTCATTCAGCGGTTTGGTAACATTGTTTTTGTCGAATCTGAAAAGGGATATTTGGGAGTGTATTAAAGACTGGTGAAAAGGGAAATATCCTCAAATAATAACTAGAAAGAAGCATTAGGAGAAACTGTTTTGTGATGTGTGAATTCACCTCACAGATTTACCCCATTCTTTTCATTGAGCAGTCTCATAACACTCCTTTTGTGGAATATGCAATAGGATAATTTGGAGCGCATTGAAGCCTATGGTGACAATGAAAATATCCTCAGATAAAAATCAAAAAGGAAGCTTTCTGAGAAACTGCTTTGTGATGTGTGAATTCATCTCACTGATTTAGACCATTTTTTCCATTGAGAAGTTTGCTAACACATTTTCCATGTAATCTGCAATGGGATATTCCAGAGGGCATTGAGGATTTGGTGAAAAAGGAAATATCCTCACATAAAAACTAGAAAGAAGGTTTCTGAGAAACAACTTTTAATGTGAATATTCATCTCACAGAGTTAAACCACTGTTTTCATGGAGCAGTGTGGTAGTACTATTTTTGATTAACCTGAAAAGGGATATACTGAATTGCATTAAAGCTTATGGTGACAAAGGGAATATCCTCAGGTAAACACTAGGAAGAAGTTTTTTGAAAAAGTTCCTTGTGATGTCTGAATTCATCTCACACAGTTACACCTTTCTTTTCATGAAGCAGTTTGCTAACACTCCCTTCATGGAATCTGCAACCAGATATTAGGGAATGCATTGAAGTCTTTAGTGAAAAAGAAAATATCCTCAGATTGAAACGAGAAAGAGATTTTGTGAAAAACTGCTTTTTGATGCATTAATTCATCTCATGGGGTTACATGATTTTTTTCATGGATCTGCTTGGGAGCACTGTATTTGGGGAATCTGAGATGTGAAATTGTGGATTGCATTAAAGCCTACAGTGACAAAGGAAGTATCCACAGATAATAACTTAAAGAAGCTTTCTGAGGAATTTCTTTTTGATGTGTGAATTCATCTCACAGAGTTATACCTTTTTTTTCATGGAGCATCATGCTTACACTCTTTTCATGGAATCTGCAAAGGGATATTTGGGAGTGCATTGAGGCATATAGTGAAAAAGGAAATATCCTTAGATAAAAACTAGAAAGAAGCTCTCCGAGAAACTGCTTTGTGATGTGTGAATTCGTCTCGCAGTGTTACCCTGTTCTTTCCATTGAGCAGTTTACTAACACTATTTTCTTAGAATCTGAAATGTGATATTTCAGAGTGCTTTGAAGCTTATGATGACAAAGGACTTATCCTCAAATAAAAACTAGAAAGAAACATTCTGAGAAACTGCTTTCTGATGTGTTAATTTATCTCACAGAGTTACACGATTCTTTTCATGTAGCAGTTTGGTAGTACTGTTTTTTGGGAAACTGAGAAGGGATATTTTGGATTGCATTGAAGCCTGTGGTGACTAAGGAAATATCCTCAGATAAAAAGTAGAGAGAAGCTTTCTGAGAAACTTCTTTGTGATGTGTGAATTCGTCTCACAGAGTTAAAGCTTTCTTTTCATGGAGCAGTGTTGTAGCACTCTTTTTGGGGAATCTGAGAAGGGATAATTGGAATTGCATTGAAATGTACGGTGACAAAGGAAATATCCTCAGATAAAAACTAGAAAGAAGCTTTCTGAGAAAGTTCTCTGTGATGTGTGAATTCATCTCACAGATTCACACCTTTGTTTTCATGGAGCAGTTCGCTAACATTGTTTTCGTAGAGTCTACAGAGGGATATTTGGGAAAACATTGAAGCCTGTGGTGAAAAAGGAAATATCCTCAGATAAAAACCGGAAAGAAACTTTCTGAGAAAATGCTCTGTGATGTGTGAATTCATGTCACAGAATTACAGCATTCTTTTCATTTCGTGGTATGCTAACTATGTTTTCCTGTAATCTACAATAGGATATTTCAGAGCACTTTGAAGCCTATGGTAACAAAGTAAATATCCTCAGATAAATAGCAAAAGTAACCTTTCTGAGAGACTACTTTGTGATGTGTGAATTCATTTCACAGAGTTACACTGTTCCTTTTTTTTGGAATCAATCTGCAATGGTGTATTTTCAAGCTCTTTGAATCTTAGGGTGACAAAGGAAATAGCCTCAGAACAAACCTAGAAAGAAGCTTTCTGAGAAACCTCTTCGTGATTTGTGAATTCATCACACAGAGTTACACGAAATTTTCAAGGAGCACTTTGGTAGCACTGTTTTTCTGGAATCTCAGAAGTAATACTTTACATTACATTGAAGTCTATAGTAACCAAGTAAATATCCTCAGAAAAAAACTAGAAAGAAGTTTCCCTCGAAACTGCTTTGTGATTTATGAATTCATCTCAC
>NW_012116522.1:1014931-1015373 GCF_000951035.1 Colobus angolensis palliatus | reverse complement strand
TTTTCATTCAGCAGTTTGCTAACAATGTTTTCTTGGAATACGCAATAGGATATTTGGGAGCAAATTGAAGCCTATGGTGAAAATGGAAATATACTTACATAAAAACCATAAAGAAGCTTGCTTTGTGATGAATGAATTCATATCACAGAGTTACACTGTTCTTTTCATTGAGCAGATTGCTTACACTGTTATCTTGGAATCAGCAATGGGATATTGTTGAGAACATTGAAGCTTAGGGTGACAAAGGAAATATCCTCTGACAATAACTAAAAAGAAGCTTTCTGAGAACCTACTTTGTGATTTTTGAGTTTATCTCACAGAGTTACATGATTCTTTTCATAGAACAATTTGATCTCATTGTTTTTATGGAATCTTCAATGTTGAAAAAGGAAATATCCTCAGATTTAAACTAGAAAGAAGCAGATGGTGGAAAAGAAAATAT
>NW_012116522.1:1011597-1014881 GCF_000951035.1 Colobus angolensis palliatus | reverse complement strand
CTAGAAAGAAGCAGATGGTGGAAAAGAAAATATCCTCAGATAAAAACTAGAAAGAAGCTTTCCAATAAATTCCTTTGTGATGGGTGAATTCATCACACAGAGTTACACCTTTGTTTTCTTTGAGCAGTTTGGTAGTACTGTTTTTATGGAATCTACAAGGGGATAATCAGGAGCTCCTAGAGGCCTACAGTGAAAAATGAAATAATTTCTGATAAAAACTGGAGAGAAGATTTGCAAGAAACAGTTTTCTGATGGGTTAATTAATGTAATGGAGTTTAACCTTTTTGTTGATTGAGCAGTTTGGTGTCACTGTTTTTCTGGTATCTGAGAAGAGATATTTGAGAGAACATTGATGCCTATGGTGTAAACGGAAATATCCTCAGATTTGAAATAGAAAGAATCTTTCTGAGAAATTGCTTTCTGATAAGTGAATTCCTCTCACAGAGTTACACCTTTTTTTTCATTGAGCAGTTTGGTAACAGTGTTTTGTGGAATCTGCAAAGGGATATTTGGGCGTGCATTGAGTCCAATGGCAAAATGGAAATATCTTCAGGTAAAAACTGCAGAGAAGCTTTCTGAGAAACTCCTTTGTGATATGTGCATTCATCTCATAGTGCTAAATGTTTCTGTTGAGGGAGCACTTTGGCATCATTCTTTTTGTGGTGTCTTAGAAGGGATATTTGGGAGCACATTGAAGAATATGGTGGAATAGAAAATATTCTCAGAAAAATATTAGAAACTAATTTTAGAAACCAAGCTACTTCTTGGTGGGTGAATTCATCTCACAGAGTGAAACCATTCTTTTCATTGTGCAGTTTGGTAGCACTGTTTTTCTGTGTAATCTGCAGTGGGATATTTGGGAACGCATAGAGGCCTAAGGTGAAAAAGAAAATTCTTCAGGTAAAAACTGGAGAGAACCTTTTGGAGAAAATCCTTTTTGATGTGTACGTTCATCTCACAGAACTAAATGTTTCTGCTGAGAGAGCACTTGGGCATCACTGTTTTTGTGGTGTTACAGACAGGAAACTTTGGAGTGCATTGAAGCCTATGGTGGAAAAGGAAATATGCTCAGCTAAAAACTACACAGAATCTTCCTGAGAAAATGCTATGAGATGGGTCAATTTATCTCACAGGGTTACATCTTCTTTTTCATGGAGCTGTTTGTTAGCACTGTTTTTGTGGAATCTGCAGAGGGATATTTTGGAGTGCATAGGGGCCTGAGGTGAAGAAAGAAATTTCCTTAGGTACCAACTGGAGAGAAGGTTTTGGAGAAACTCCTTTGTTATGTGTGCATTCATCTCATAGAGCTCTACATTTCTGTTGAGGGAGCACTTTGGCATCACTGTTTTTGTGGTGTCTGCGAAGGGATATTTAGGAGCGCCTTGAGGCCTATGGTGAAAAAGGAAATATCCTCAGACACAAATTAGAAAGAAGCTTTCTGACAAACTGCTTTGTGGTGTGCTAATTCATCTCACAGGGCTGCATGATCTTTTCTAAGAATAGTTTAATAACTCTGTTTTGGAGGAATCTGAGAAGGGGAATTTTGGATCACATTGAAGCCTATGGTAACAAAGGAAATATCCTCAGAAAAAAAACTAGAAAGAAGATTTCTGAGAAAGTTATTTGTGATGTGTGAATTCCTCTCACCAAGTTACACCTTTCTTATCATGGAGCTGTTTGCTAAACCTGTTTTCGTGGAATCTGCAAAAGGATATTTGGGAGCACATTGAGGCCTATGATAACGAATGAAATAACCTCAGATAAAAACTAGAAAGAAGCTTTCTGAGAAACTGTTTTATGATGTGTGAATTCACCTCACAGTGTTACACTGTTTCTTTCATTGAGAGGTTTGCTAACACTGTTTTCTTGTAGTCTGCAATGGGATATGTTAGAGCGCATTGAAGATAATGGTGAAAAAGGAAATATCCTCAGAAAAAATAAGAAAGAAACTTTCTGAGACACTGCTTTAGGATTTTTGAATTCATCTCACAGAGTCACATGATTGTTTTCATGGATCAGTTTTATATCAGTTTCTGATAAAAACTGGAGAGAAGCTTTGCAAGAAACAGTTTTTTGATGGTTTAATTCATGTCATGGAGTTTAACCTTTTTGTTGATTGAGCAGTTTGGCATCACTGTTTTTCTGGTATCTGAGAAGAGATATTTGGGAGAACATTGTCGCCTATGGTGAAAACGGAAATATCCTCAGATTTGAACTAGAAAGAATCTTAGTTGAGCATTTACATTTAGCAATTTGCTAAATGTGAATTACCAGTTTCCTAATGTTCTCAGTTTCTGTGGAAACTGAGAGGAAATATTTTGGATACCATTGAAGTCTAAGGTGACAAAGGAATTATCTTCATATAAAAACAAGAAAGAAGCTGTCTGAGAAAAATATTTGTGATGTGTGAATTCATCCCAGAGAGTTATACCTTTCTTTTCATGGAGTACTTTGCTAATGCTGTTTTTGTGGAATGTGCAAAGGTATATTTGGGAGTGCATTGAGGGTTATGGTGAAAAAGGAAATATCCTCAGATAATAACTAGAAGGAAGCATTCTGAGAATCTGCTTTGTGATGTATGAATTCATCACACAGTGTAACACTGTTCTTTCCATTTAGCAGCCTGTTTACAGTGTTTTCTTGGAATCGGCAATGGGATATTTTAGAGCACATTGAAACTTATGGTGACAAAGGAAATATCTTCGTATAAAAACTAGTAAGAAGCTTTCTGAGAAACTGCTTTGAGTTGTATTAATTCATATCACTGAATTACACAATTCATTTTGTAAATCAGTTTTGTAGCAACATTTTTGGGTAAAGTGAGAAGGAATATTTTGGATTGCATTGAAGATTATGGTGACTAAGGAAATATCCTCAGATTAAAAACTAGAAAGAAGCTTTCTGAGAAAGTTATTCATGATGTGTGAATTCATCTCACAGAGTTACACCTTTCTTTTCATGGAGCAGTTTGCTAACAGTGTTTTTGTGGAATCTCCAAAGGCATATTTGGGAGTGCATTGAGGCCTGAAGTGAAAAAGGAAATATCTTCAGATAAAAACTAGAAAGAAACTTTCTGAGAAACTGCTTGGTGATGTGTGAATCCATCCCACAGAGTTACACTGTACTTTTCATTAAGCAGTTTGCTAACACTGTTCTCTTGGAATCTGCAATGGAATATATCGGAGTGCATTGGGGCTAATGGTGACAAAGGAAATATTCTCAGAGAAAAACTAGAAAGAAGCTTTCAGAGAAATTGCTTTGTGATGTGTGAATTCATGTCATAG
>NW_012116522.1:1007618-1010792 GCF_000951035.1 Colobus angolensis palliatus | reverse complement strand
AGGCCTATATTGAAAAAGGAAATATGCTTAGATAAAAACCAGAAAGAAGCTTTCTGAGAAACTGCTTTGTGACGTGTGAATTCATCTCACAGAGAAACACTGTCCTTTTCATTTAGCAGACTACAAACACTGTTTCCTTGGAACTTCTCATGGAATATTTTGGAGTACATTGAAGCTTAAGGTGACAAAGATAATATCTTCATATAAAAACTAGAAAGAAGCTTTCTGAGAAACCACATTGTGATGTGCTAATGCATCTCACAAATTTACACAATTGTTTTCATGTATCAGTTTGGTAGTACTGTTTTTGAGGAAACTAAGAAGGAATACTTTCTGTCACATTGAAGCCTTTCATGACTAAGGAAAAACACTCAGGTAAAAACTAGAACAAACATTTCTGAAAAAGTTTTTGATGTGCGAATTCACCTCACTCTGTGACATCTTTCTTTTCAGTGATCTGTTTGCAGACACTGTTTTCGTGGAATGAAGAAAGGGATATTTGGGAGTGCATTGTGGCCTACAGTGAAAAAGGCAATATCCTCAGATAAAAATTAGAAAGAATCTTTCTGAGAAACTGCTTTGTGATGTGTGAATTCATCACAAGGATCTATACCGTTCTTTTCATTGAGCAGATTGATAACACTTTTTTGTGGAATCTGCAATAGGACATTTTGGCATGAATTGAAGCCTATTGTGACAAAGGAATTATCCTCAGATGAAAATCATGAAGGAGCTTTCTGAGAAACCGCTTTGTGATGTGTTAATTCATCTTACTGTGTTACACGTATCTTTTCATGGATTAGTCTGTTAACACTGTTTTCATGGAATCTGAAAAAGGATATTTTGGATTGCATTGAAGCTTATGTTGACAAGGAAAATATCTTCAGATAAAAACTAGAAAGAAGATTTCTGAGAAAGTTCTCCATGATGTGAGAGTTCATGTCACTGAGATACACCTTTCTTTTCATGGAGCAGTTTGCTATGACAGTTTTTGTGAAATCAGCAGAGAGATGTTTGGGAGCTCATTGAGGCCTGCAATGAAAATCGAAATATCCCAATAGAAAAACTAGAAAGAAGCTTGCTGAGAAAGCGCTTTGTGATGTGTGACTTCATCTTACAGAGTTACACTGTTCTTTTCATTCAGCAGTTTGATAACACTGTTTGCTTGGAAACTACAATGACATATTTCACAGCATATTGAGCTTATGGTGAAAAATTAACTATCCTCAGACAAAAACAAGAGACAAGCTTTCTGAGAAATCGCTTTGTGCGGTGTTAATTCATCTCACAAGGTTACACGATTCTTTTCATGGATCAGTTTGGTAGCACTGTTTTGGGGGAATCTGAGAAGGGATATTTTGGATTGCATTGAAGTCTATGGTGACTAAGGATATATCCTCAGATAAAAATGAGAAAGAAGCTTTCTGAGAAAGTTATTTATGATGTGTGAATTCATCTCACAAAGCTATACCTTTATTTTCATGGAGCAGATTGCTAACACAGTTTTCATTTAATCTGGAAACGGATATTTGGGAGTTCACTGAGGCCTGTATTAAAAAAGGAAATATCCTCAGACAAAAACTAGATAGAAGCTTTCTAAGAAACTGCTTTGTGATGTGAGAATTCATCTCACAGAGATACACCAAACTTTTCCTTGAGCAGTTTGCTAACACTGTTTTCGTGGAATCTGCAAAGAGATATTTGGGAGCACATTCAGGCCTAGAGTGAAAAAGCAAATACCCTCAGATAAAAACCAAAACGAAGTTTTCTGAGACACTGCTTTGTGATGTGTGAAGTCATCTCACAGAGTTACACTGTTCATTTCTCTGAGCAGTTTGCTAATATGTTTTCTTGGAATCTGCAATGTGGTATTTCAGAGTGCATTGGAGCTTATGGTGACAAAGGAAAATCCTCAGACAAAAACTACAAAGAAGTTTTCTGAGAATCTGATATCTGATGTGTGATTTCATCTCACAGAGCTACACTTTCCTACCATGGAGCAGTTTTTTAAGATTATTTTTATGGAATCTGAAATGGGATGTTTTGGATTGCATTGAAGTCTATGCTGACAAAGGAAATATCCTCAGATAAAAAGGAGAAAACAGCTTTCCGAGAAACTGCTTTGTGATGTGTGAATTCATCTCACAGAGTTACACTGTTCTTTACATTGAGCAGTTTGCTAGCTATGTTTTCCTATATTCTGCAATTGGATATTTTGGAGCACATTGTAGCTTATGGTGACAAAGGAAATATCCTCATTAAAAAACTAGAAGGAAGCATTGTGAGAAACTGCTTTGTGATGTGCTAATTCATATCACAGCATTCACGATTCTTTTCATGAAACAGTTTGGTAGCACTGTTTCTGGGGAATCTGAGAAGGGATATTTTTAATCGCTTTGAAGTCTATGGTAACTAAGGAAATATCCTCAGATAATTACTTGAAAGAAGCTTCGTGACAAACTTGTTTCTGATGTGTGAATTCACCTCACAGAGATACGACTTTCATTCAAGGAGCAGTTTCCAGCAGTGTTTTGGGGAATTTGAGAAGGTTTATTTTGAATTCCATTGAAGCCTGTGGTGACAAAGAAAATATACTCAGATAATAACTAGAAAGAAGCTTTCTGAGAAACTGCTTTGTAATGTGTGAATACATCTTACAGAGTTACACTGTTCTTTTCATAAGACAGTGTGCTAACACTGTTTTCTTTCAAAATGCAAGAGGATGTTTGGGAGCACATTGAGGTCTATGGTGACAGAGGAAATATCCTCAGATAAAAAGCAAAAAGATGCTTTCTGAGAAACCTCTTTGTGATGTGTGAATACATCTCACAGTGTTACAATGTTATTTTCATTGAGCAGTCTGCTAACACTGTTTTCTTGGAATCTGTAAAGGGATATTCACAGTGCTTTGAAGATTATGGTGACAAAGAAAATATCCTCAGAGAAAAACTAGAAAGAAGTTTTCTGAGAAACTGCTTTCTGATGTGTGAATTCATCTCACAGAGTACAAGTTTCTTTCCATGGAGCACTTTGCTGACACTATTTTCATGAAATCTACAAAGGGATATTGGGGAGCACCTTGAGGCCTATGGTGAAAAGGAAATATCCTCAGATAAAAACTAGAAAGAAACTTTCTGAGAAATTGCTTTGTGATATGTGAATTCATCTCTCAGA
>NW_012116522.1:1007118-1007568 GCF_000951035.1 Colobus angolensis palliatus | reverse complement strand
CCTATGGTGAAAAGGAAATATCCTCAGATAAAAACTAGAAAGAAACTTTCTGAGAAATTGCTTTGTGATATGTGAATTCATCTCTCAGAGTTACACTGTTCTTTTCATCGAGGAGTTTGATAACACTCTTTTCTCGGAATCTGCAATGGGATATTTTGGAGTGCAATGAAGTTTACTTTGACAAAGGGAATATCTTCAGGCAAAAACAAAAAGAATGTTTCTGAGAAACATCCATGTGATGTGTGACTTCATCTCACAGAGTTAAACCACTGTTTTCATGGAGAAGTTTGGTAGCACTGTTTTAGGAGAATCTGAGCAAGTAATTTTGAATCATCTTGAACCCTTGGTGACAAAGGAAATATCTTCAGAAAAAAACTAGAAAGAAGCTTTCTTTTTTTTTATTTCTTTTTTTTATTATACTTTAAGTTCTAGGGTACATGTGCATAACGT
>NW_012116522.1:1004056-1005883 GCF_000951035.1 Colobus angolensis palliatus | reverse complement strand
AGTATAGTCTGAAGTCAGGTAGCGTGATGCCTCCTGCTTTGTCCTTTTAAAGCTTTCTAAGAAACTTGTATGTGATGTGTGAATTCATCTCACCGAGGTACACCATTCTTTTCATGTAGCAGTTTGCTAACACTGTTTTCTTGGAATCTGCAAAGGGATATTTTGGAGCACATTGAGGACTATAGTGAAAAGGAAATATCCTCAGGTAAAAACTGGAAAGAATCTGTCTGAGAAACTGCTTTGTGATGGGTGAATTCATCTCACAGTGTTACACCATACTTTTCATTGGGCTGTCTGAAAATACTGGTTTCATGGGATATGCAGTAGGATACGTGGGAGCGCATTAAAGTCTATGGTGCCAAAGGAAATATCCTCAGATGAAAATTGAAAAGAGGTTTTCTGAGAATCTGCTTTGTGATGAGTAATCTCATCTCACAGATTTACACCATTCTTTTCATTGAGCAGTATGCTACCACTCTTTTTGTGGAATCTGCAATAGGATATTTTGGAGCGCATTGAAGCCTATGGTGAAAAATGAAATATCTTGAAATAGTAACTAGAAAATAGCTTTCTGAGAAACTGCTTAGTGATGTTTGAATCATCTCACAGAGTTACACTGTTGTTTTGATTGAGCAGTTTGCTACCACTGTTTTATTGGAGTCTGCAATGGGATATTTCAGAGCACATTGAAGCTTATTTTGAAAAAGGAAATATCCTCAGACAAAAACTAGAAAGAAAGTTTCAGAGAAACACATTTGTGATGTATGAGTTCATCTCACAGATTTACACCACTGTTTTCATGGATAAGTTTGGTAACACTGTTTTTGGGGAATCTGAGAAGAGATATGTTGAATCACCTTGAAGCCTATGGTGACAAAGGAAACATCTTAGAAAAAAAACTGGAAAGAAGCTTTCTAAGAAACTTGTTTGTGATGTGTGAATTCATCTCACCAAGGTACATCATTCTTTCCATGTAGTAGTTTGCTAACACTGTTTTCATGGAATATGCAAAGGGATATTTGGTAGCAATTTGAGGACTATAGTGAAAAAGGAGATATCCTCAGATAAAAACTAGAAAGAAAATTTTTGAGAAGCTGCTTTGTGACGTGTGAATTCATTTCACAGAGTTACACTGTACTTTTCATTAGGCAGTCTGATAACACTGGCTTCATGGAATCTGTAATAGGATACTTGGGAGCACATTGAATCCTATGGTGACAAAGGAAATATCTTCAGATAGAAACTGAATAGAAACTTTCTGAGAATCTGCTTTGTGATGTGTGAATTCATCTCACAGAATTACACCATACGCTTTTCATTGAGTAGTATGCTAACACTCTTTTCATGGAATGTGCAATAGGATATTTTGGAGCACACTGAGGCCTGTAGTAAAAAAGGAAATATCCTCAGATAAAAACTAGAAAGAAACTTTCTGAGAAACTGCTTTGTGATATGTGAATTCACCACACAGAGTTACACTGTTATTTCATTGACCTGTTTGATAACACTGTTTTCATGGAATCTGCAATAGGATATTAGGGAGGGCATTGAAGCCTATGATGAAAAAGGGAACATCCTCAGATAAAAAGCAAAAGGAAGCTGTCTGCTATACTTCTTTTTGATGTTTGAATTCATCTCACAGAATTACACTGTTCTTCTCATTTATCAGTTTGGTAACATTTTTTTTTGGAATCTACAATGGGATATTTTGGAGCGCACATTAGCTTATGGTGACAAAGAAAATATCCTCATATAAAAAGTAGAAAGAAGATTTCTGAGAAACCACATTGTGATGAGTTAAATTATCTCAAAGAGTTACTTGATTCT
>NW_012116522.1:1002335-1004006 GCF_000951035.1 Colobus angolensis palliatus | reverse complement strand
GAAAGAAGATTTCTGAGAAACCACATTGTGATGAGTTAAATTATCTCAAAGAGTTACTTGATTCTTTTCATTTAGGAGTTCGGTTGCACTATTTTTGGAAAATCTGAGAAGGGATATTTGGGATCGCATTGAAGCCTATGGTGACAAAGTAAATATCCTCAGATAAAAACTAGAAAGAAGATTTCTGAAAAAGTTCTTTGTGATGTGTGAATTTACCTAATAGACTTACACCATTCTTTACATTGAGCAGTTTGATAACCCTGTTTTCATGGAATCTACAACACTATATTTGGGAGCACATTGAATCCTTTGGTGACAAAGGAAATATCCTCATATAATAAAGCAAAAAGAAGCTTTCTGAGAGATTGCTTTGGGATGTGTGAATTGATAGCACAGTTACATTGTTCTTTTCATTGAGCAGTTTACTGATACTGTTTTCTTGGAATCTGCAATAGGATATTTGGGAGCACATTGAAACCTATGGTGACAAAGAAATATCCTAAGATAAAAACGAAAAAGATGCTTTTTGAGAAACTGCTTTTGATGTGTCAATTCATCTCACAGAGTTACACTGTTTTTTTAATGAGCAGTTTGAAAACACTGTTTTCATGGAATATGCAATAGGATATTTTTTAGCACATTGAAGCCTATGTTGACAAAGGAAATACCCTCAGAAAAAAAATAGAAGGAAGCTTTATATGAAACTGCTATGTGATGTGTGAATTCATCTCCCAGAGTGACACTGTTCTTGTTATTGAGCAGTTTGCTGAAACTGTTTTCTTAGAATCAGCAATGGGATATTTCAGAGCACATTGAAGCTTATTGTCACAAAGGAAATATTCTCAGAGAAAAACCAGAAAGAAGCTATCTGAGATGTTTATTCGTGATGTGTGAATTCAACTCACAGAGTTTCAGGTTTCTTTTCTTGGAGCAGTTTGCTAGCACTGTCTTCGTGGAATCTACAAAGGGATATTTGAAAGTGCATTGAAGCCTATGGTGAGAAAGGAAATATCCTCAGATAAAAACCAAAAAGAAGCTTTCGGAGAGATTGCTTTATGATGTATCAATTGATCTCACAGATTTACACTGTTCTTTTCACTGAGAAGTTTACTAACAGCGTTTTCTTGGAATATGCAGTGAGATATTTCAGAGCACATTGAAACATGGGATGACAAAAGAAATATCCTCATGTAAAAACTAGAAAGAAGGCTTCTCGGGAAATGTTTTGTGATGTGTGAATTAATCTCACAGAGTTACAGGATTCTTTTCATGGTGCATTTTGATATCATTGTTTTGGGAGAATCTGAGAAGGGATATTTTGGATCGCATTGAAGCCTATGGAGACAAAGGAAATATCCTCAGATGAAAACTAGAAGGAAGCTCTCTGAGAAAGTTCTTTGTGTTGCCTGAAGTGATCTCAAAGAGTTACAGCTTTCTTTTCATCGAGGAGTTTGCCAACACTGTTTTCATGGAAACTGCAAGGGGATATTTGGGAGCACATTGAGACCTACATTGAGAAAGGAAACATCCACAGATAAAAACTAGAAAGAAGCATTTTGAGAAACTGCTTTGCGTTGTGTGAATTATTCTAACAGAGTTACACATCTCTTTTCATACAGTAGTTTGCTAACACTGTTTTCGTGGAAGCTGCAAAGTGATATAAGGGAGCGA
>NW_012116522.1:1001207-1002285 GCF_000951035.1 Colobus angolensis palliatus | reverse complement strand
ATGAAAAAGAAAAGCTCCTCAGATAAAAAGCAAAAACATGCTTTGTGATGTGTGAACTCATCCCACATAGTTTCATGTTTTCAATGAACAGTTTGCTATCACTGCTTTCATGGAATCTACAAAAGGATAGTTGGGAGAGCATGGAAGCCTATATTGTAAAAGGAAATATCCTCAGATAAAAACCAAAAAGAAGCTTTCTGAGAAACTGCTTTGTGATGTGTGAATTCATCTCATGGACTTTTGCTGTTCTTTTCATTTGTCACTTTGCTAACACTCTTTTCTTGGATTCTGCAAAGTGATATTTCCGAGCGCATTGAATCTTATGGTGACAAAGAATATATCCTCATATAAAAAATAGAAAGATGCATATGGAGAAACAACTTTATGATATGCTAATTCATCTCAGAGTTACACAATTATTTTCATGGATCAGTTTGGTAGCACTGTTTTTGGGGAATCTGAGAAGGGATAGTTTTGATCACCTTGAAGCCTATGGTGACAAAGGAAATATGCTCAGATAAAAACTAGAAAGAAGCTTTCTGAGAACGGTTTTTGTGATGTGTGAATTCATCTCACAGAGTTACGTCTTTCTTTTCATGGAGGACTATGATAATACTGTTTTCATGGAAGCTGCAAAGGGATATTTTGGAGCACATTGAGGACTAGGAAATAACCTCAGATAAAAATTAGAAAGAAGCTTTCCGAGAAACAATTTTGTGATGTGTGAATTCATCTCACAGAGTTACACCAACCTTTTCAGGAGCAGTTTGTTAGCACTGCTTTTGGGGAATCTGAGAATGGATATTCTGGACTGCGTTGAACCATAGGTTGAGAAAGGAAATACCGAGAGATAAAACATAGAAAGAAGCTTTCTGCAAAAGTTGATGTGTCAATTCATCTCACAGAGTATCACCTTTCTTTTCATGGAGCATTTTGCTAACGCTGTTTTTGTTGAATTTGAAAAGAGATATTTGGTAGCACATTGAGGATTATAGTGAAAAAGAAAATATGCTCAGATAAAAATTAGAAAGAGTGAGGGGCGGAGCAAGATGGCCGAATAGGAACAGCTGCAGTCTCC
>NW_012116522.1:991654-997801 GCF_000951035.1 Colobus angolensis palliatus | reverse complement strand
CAGCACACCAACATTGCACAAGTATACATATGTAACAAACCTGCACGTTATGCACATGTACCCTAGAACTTAAAGTATAATAAAAAAAAAATTAGAAAGAGTCTTTCTGAGAAACTCCTTTGTGATGTGGGAGTTCATATCACATAGATACATTGATCTTTTCATTGATAAGTTTGCTCACACTGTTTTTGTGAAATCTGCAAAAGGATATTTGGCAGTGCACTGAAGCCTATGATGACAAAGGAAATATCCTCAACTAAAAAACCAAAAAGACGTTTTCTGAGAAACTGCTTTGTGATGAGAGAATCTATCTCACAGAGTTGCACTGTTGTTTTCATTAAGCAGTTTGCTAACACAGTTTTCTTGGAATTTTCAATGGTATATTTCATAGTGCATTGAAGCTTTTGGTAACAAAGGGAATACTATCATATAAGAACTAGAAAAAAGCTTTCTGAGAAACCGATTTGTGATGTGGTAATTCATCTAAGAGGGTTACAAGATTCTTTCCATGGATCACTTTTGTAGCACTGTTTTTGGGTAATCTGAGAAGGAATATTTTGGATCACATTGAAGCCTATGGCAACAAAAGAAATATCTTCAAGTAAAAACTAGAAAGAAAATTTCTGAAAAAGTTCTTTATGATGTGCTAATTCATCTCCAAGTGTTACACCTTTCTTTTCATACAGTAGTTTGCTAATACTGTTTAACGGGGTTTGCAAAGGGACATTTGGGAGTGAATTGAGGCCTAATGTGAAAAAGGAAATATCCTCTGACAAAAACTAGAAAGAAGCTTTCTGAGAAACTGCTTTCTGAGGTATGAATTCATCTCACAGTGTTACACTGTTCTTTTCATCGGCAATTTGTGAACACTCTTTTCTTGGAGTGCATTGAAGCTTATGATAACAAAGGAAATATCCTCATATAAAAACTAGAAAGAATTGTTCTGTGACACTGCTGTGTGATGTGTTAATTCATCTCAAAATGTTACATGATCCCTTTCAATCACCATTTTGGTATCAGTGTTTTTGGGGAGTATGAGAAGAGAAGGGATATATTGTATCATACTGAAGCCTATTGTGAGAAAGGAAATAACATCAGAAAAAAACTAGAAAGAAGCTTTCTGAGAAAGTATTTTCTGATGTATTAATTCATCCCACAGAGTTACACCTTTATTTTCATGGAGTGGCTTGCAAACACTGTTTCCCTGGAATCTACAAAGTGATATTTGTGAACGCATTGAGGCGTATGGTGAAAAAGGAAATATCCTCAGATATAAACTAGAAAGAATCATTCTGAGAGACTGTTTTGGGATGTTTGAATTCATCTCCCAGATTTACACCATTCTTTCCATGGAACAGTTTGGTAGCACTGTTTTTGGGGATTCTGAGAATGGATATTTTGGATTACATTGAAGTCTAAGGTGACAACGGAAATATCCTCAGATAAAAATTAGAAAGAAGCTTTCTGAGAAAGTTCTTTGTTACGTGTGAATTGATCTTACAGATTTACAACTTTCTTTTAATTAAGCAGTGTGCTAACGCTGTTTTCACTTAATCTGCACAGGGATATTTGGAAGTGAATTGAGGCCTATAGAGAAAAAGTAAATATTCTCAGATAAAAACTAGGAAGAAGATTATTTCTGAAAAACTGTTTTGCTATGTGTGAATTCATCTTACAATGTTACACTATTCTTTTCATTGAGCAGTTTGCTCACACTGGTTTCAGGGAATCTGAAAGAGGATTTTTGGCAGTGCTTTGAAGCCTATGTTCACAGAGGAAATAAGTTTTCTGAGAAACCGCTTTGTGATGTGCTAGTTCAACTCACTGTGTTACACGATTCTTCTCATGAATCAGTTGGGTAGCACCGTTTTTAGGTTATCTGAGAAGGGATATTTTGGATCACATTGAAGCCTATGGTGGCAAAGAAAATATCCACAGATAAAAACCAGAAAAAAGCTTTCTGAGAATGTTCTTTGTGACGTGTGAATTTATCTCACAGAGTTACATTGTTCTTTTCATTGAGCAGTTTACTAACACTGCTTTTGTGGAATCTGCAAAGAGATATTTGGGAGCACATTGAAGTCTATGGTGTAAAAGGGAGTATCCTCAGATAAAAACTAGAAAGACGCATTCTGAGAAACTGCTTTGTGATATATGAATTCTTCTCACAGAGCTACATTGTTGTTTTCACTGAGCAGTTTGCTAACACTGTTGTGTGGTATCTGCAATTGGATATTTGGGATTGCATTGAAGCCTATGATGACAAAGGAAATATCCTCAGATAAAAACCAAAAAGAAGTTTTCTGAGAAATTGGTTTGTGATGTGTGAATTCAACTCACATAGTTACACTTTTCTTTTCATTGAGCAGTAGGCTAACACTGTTTTCTTGGAATCTGCAATGGGATATTTCAGAGCACATTGGAGCTTATGGTGATAAAGGAAATATCGTCATATAAAAATTTAGAGGAAGATTTCTGAGAAAGTGCTTTGTGATGCTTTAATTCCTCTCACAGAGTTAAACGATCCTTTTCATGGTTTAGCTTGGTAGCACTTTTATTGGTGAATCTGAGAAGAGATATTTTGGATCACACTGAAGCCTATCCAAAGCAATATCCTCATATAAAAACTAGAAAGAAGCTTTCTGAGAAGTTCTTTGTGATGTGTGAATTCATCTCACAGAGTTACACCTTTCTTTTCTTGGAAAAGCATGCAAACACTGTTTTCATGGAATCTGCAATGGGATATTCCAGAGTGCATTGGGGCCTATAGTGAAAAAGGGAATATCCTCAGATAAAAACTAGAAAGCAACTTTCTGAGAAACAGTTTTGTGATATTTGAATTCATCTTACAGAATTATGCCATTGCATTCATTGAACAGTTTGCTAACACTCTTTTCCTGGAATCTTCAAAGTGATATTTGGGATCCCTTTGGGGCCTATAGTGAAAAAGGGAATATCCTCAGATAAAAACTAGAAAGCAACTTTCTGAGAAACAGTTTTGTGATATTTGAATTCATCTTACAGAATTATGCCATTGCATTCATTGAACAGTTTGCTAACACTCTTTTCCTGGAATCTTCTATAGGATATTTGGGAGTGCTTTTAAGCCTATGGTGACAAAGGAAATTTCCTCAGACAAAAACCAAAAAGAAACTTTGTGAGAAACTGCTCTATGATGTGTGAATTCATCTCACCGATTTACTCCTTTCTTTTTGTGGGGTAGTTTGTTAACACTATTTTCCTGGAATCTGCAAAGGGATGTTCGTGAATGCTTTGAGGCAAAAGGTGAAAAAAGAAATATCCTCACACAAAAACTAGAAAGATGCTTCTTGAGAAGCTGCTTTATGATATGTGAATTCATCTCACAAAGTTACACTATTCATTTCATGGAGCAGTTTGGTAGCACTGTTTTTAGGGATTCTGAGAATGGATATTTTGGTTCGAACTGAAGCCTATGGTGAAAAAGGAAATTATCTCAGATAAAAACCAGTAAGAAACTTTCTGAGAAACTGCACTGTGATGTGTGAATTCATCTCACAGAGTTACACTGCTCTTGGCATTGAATAGTTTGGTTAGACTGTTTTCTTGGAATCTGCAATCTGATATTTTGAAGTGCATTGAAGCTTAGGGAGACAAAGGAAATATCCTCATATTAAAACTAGAAAGAAACTTGCTGAGAAACTGCTTTGTGCTTTGCTTTGTCAATACATCTCACAGAGTTACATGATTCCTTTCATGGATCAGTTTGGTAGCATTGTTTTTGGTGAATCTGAGGAAGGATATTTTGGATCTCATTGAAGCCAAAGGTGACAAAGGAAACATCTTTAGATAAAAACTAGAAAGAAACTTTCTGAGAAAGTTGTTTGTGATGTGTAAATTCATCTAACAGAGATACACCTTTCTTTTCATGGGGCAGTTTGCTGACACTGTTTTCATGGAATCTGCAAAGGGATATTTGGGAGCATAATGAGGCCTATAGTGTAAAAGGAAACGTCCACAGAAAAAAACTAGAAAGAAGCTTTCTGAGAAACTTCTTTGTGATGTGTGAATTCATTTCATAGAATTACACATTTCTTTTCATGCAGAAGCTTGCTAACATTGTTTTCCTGTAATCTACAAAGGGATCTTTAGGAGTGTATTGAGACTTATGATGACAAATGAAACAGCCTCATAAAAAAAATAGAAAGAAGCTGTCTAAGAAACTGTTTTATGATGTATGAATTCGTCTCACAGAGTAACACTGATCTTTTCATTGATCAGTTTGCTATCACTGTTTTTTTTTCAATCTTCAATGGGATATTTTGGAGCCAATTGAAGCATATGGTGAAAATGGAAATATCCTCATATAAAAACTAGAAATAATTTTCTTGAGAAACTTCTTTGTGATTTGTAAATTTTTTTCAGGCAGATACACGATTCTTTTCATGGATCAGTTTGGTACTACTGATTTTGAGGGGTTTGCGAAGGGATGTTTTGCATCACATTGAAGCAAAGGGTAACAAAGGAAATACACTCAGATAAAAGCTAGAAAGAAACTTTCTGAGAAAATTCTTTGTGATGTGTTTTTTCATGTTACAGCATTATGCCTTTCTATTCATGGAACAGCTTGCTAACACTGTTTTCATGGAATCTGCAAAGGTACATTTGGGAGCACATTGAGGCCTATAGTGAGAAGAGAAGTATCCTCTGATAAAAACCAAAAAGAAGCTTTCTGAGACACTGGTTTGTGATTTGGGAATTCATCTCACAGATTTACACTGTTCTTTTCATTGAGCAGATTGCTCACCCTGTATTATTGGAGTCTGCAATGGGATATTTTGGAGCACATTGAAGCTTTTAGTAACAAAGAAAATATCCTCAGGTAAAAACTACAAAAAAAGCATTCTGAGAAACAGTGTTGTCATGTGTTAATTCATCTCACGGAGTTACAAGAGACTTTTCATGTAGCAATATGGTAGCAGTGTTTTTGGGGAATCTGAGAAGGGATATTTTGGATCACATTGAAGCCTAAGGAGACAATGGAAATATCTTGAGATAAAAATGAAAAAGAAGCTATCCAATAAACTGTTTTGTGATGTGTGAATTCATCTCACAGGTATACACTGTTCTTTTCATTGAGCAGTTTGTTCACACTGTATGCTTGGAATCTTCAATGGGTTATTTCAGAGCTTATTGAAGATTATGGTGACAAAGGAAATATCTTCAGACAAAACTAGAAAGCTTTCTGAAAAACTGCTTTGTGATTTGTGAATTCATCTCACAGAGTTACACCTTACTTTTCATGGATCAGTGTGGTAGCACTGCTTTTGTGGAATCTGAAAAGGGATATTTTGCATCACTTTGAAGCCTCTGGTGATAAAGGAAATACCCTAGATAAAATCTATAAAGAAGCTTTCTGAGGAACTTCTTTGTGATGTGTGAATTCATCTCACAATGTTACACCTTTCTTTTCATGGAGAAGTTTGGTTGCACTCTTTCTGGGGAATCTGAGAAGGGGTATTTTGAATTATATTCAAGCTTACAGTGACAAAAGAAATATCCTCAGAGAAGTAATAGAAAGAAGCTTTTTGAGAAACTGCTTTGTGAACAGTGAATTCATCTCACAGAGTTACACGATTCTTTCTTTGAAACAGTTTAGTAATATTGTTTTGTGGAATCTTCAAAGGGATATATGGGAGCACATTGAAGCCTATGGTGACAAAGGAATTATCCTGAGATAAAAACCAAAAAGAAGCTTTCTGATAAGCTGCTTTGTGATGGCAGAATTCATCTCACAGAGTTACACTCTTATTTTTATTGAGCAGTTTTCTCACACTGTATTCTTGGAATCTGCAAAGGGATGTATCGGAGAACATTGAAGCTTATGGTGACAAAGGAAGTATCTTCAGACAAAGACTCTAAAGAAACTTTCTGAGAAACTGTTTTGTGATTTGTGAATTCATCAAACAGAGTTACACAATTCTTTTTATGGAGAAATTTGGTAGAACTGTTTTTGGGGAATCTGAGAAAGGATATTTTGTATTGCATTGAAGCCTATGGTGACAAAGGAAATATTATCACATAAACACTAGAAAGAAGCTTTCTGAGAAACTTCTTCATGATGTATATATTCATCTCTTAGAGTAACACCTTTCTTTTTATGGAGCA
>NW_012116522.1:983652-991604 GCF_000951035.1 Colobus angolensis palliatus | reverse complement strand
ACTAGAAAGAAGCTTTCTGAGAAACTTCTTCATGATGTATATATTCATCTCTTAGAGTAACACCTTTCTTTTTATGGAGCAGTTTGCTAACACTGTTTTCTTGGAATCTACAAAGGGTTATTTGGGATCGCATTGAAGCCTATGATGACAAAGGAAATATCTTCAGATAAAAACCAAAAATAAGCTTTCTGAGAAACAGTTTTGTGATACGTGATTTCATCTCACTCATTTACACCATTTTTTTATTGAGAGGTTTGCTAGCACTTTTCTTGTTTAATCTGCAATGGGATATTCGGACAAACATTCAGGGATAAAGTGAAAAAGGAAATATCCTCAGATAAAAACTAGAAAGAAGCTTTCTGAGAAAATTTTTTGTGATGTGTGAATTCATCTCACAGAGATTCAGCTTTCTTTTCATGGTGAAATTTGCTAACACTCTTTTGGTGGAATCTCCAAAGGGATATTTGCAAGCGCATCGAGGCCTATCTTGAAAAAGGCAGTATCCACAGATAAAAAGTAGAAAGAAGATTTCTGAGAAACTGATTTGTGATGTATGAATTCATCTCACAGAGTTACAGTGTTCATTTCATTGGGTAGTTTGCTAACACTGTTTTCGTGGAATCTGCAAAGGGATATTTGAGAGCGCATCGAAGTCTATGGTAACAAAGGTAATATCCTCAGAAAAAAACCAAAAAGAAGCTTTCTGAGAGACTGCTTCATGATGTGTGAATTGAATTCACAGAGTTACACTGTTGTTTTCATTGAGCAGTTTGTTGACACTGTTTTCTTGGAATCTGCAATGAGATATATTATTGAAGCTTATGGTGAAAAAGTAAATATCCTCAGACAAAAACTAGAAAGAAGCCTCTTGAGAAAATGCTTCATGATTTATGAATTCATCTCAGAGAGTTACATCTTTCTTTTCACGGATTAGTTTGGTAGCACTGTTTTTGGGGAATCTGAGAAGGGATATTTTGGATTACATTGATACCTATATTGACAAAGGAAATCTCCTCAGATAAAAACTAGAAGGAAACTTTATGGAAAACTCCTTCATTATGTGTGAATTCATCTCACCATGTTACACCTTTCTTTTCATGGAGCAGTTTGCTAACACTGTTTTCTCGGAATCTGCAAAGGGATATTTGTTAGTTCCTTGAGATCTAAGGTGAAATATAAATATTCTGAGATAAAAACTAGAAAGCCGTTTTCTAAGAAACTGCTTTGTGATGTGTGAATTAATCTCACAGAGTTACACCACTGTTTTAATGGAGCAGTTTGGTAGCACTGTTTTTGGGTAATCTGAGAAAGGATTTTTTGAATTGCATTGAAGTCTATGGTGACAAATGAAATATCCTCAGACAAAAACTAGAAAGAAGCTTTCTGAGAAAGACTTAGCGATGTGTGAATGCATGTAACAGAGTTACACCTTTCTTTTCAGGGAACAGTTTTCTAACACTGTTTACGTGGAATCTGCCATGGGATATTTTTGAACGCATTGAGGCCTATAGTGAGAAAGGAAATATCCTCAGATAAAAGCAAGAAAACAGCATTCTGAGAAACCGCTTTGTGGTGTGCTAGTTCATCTCACAGAGTTGCACCAATCCGTTCAAGGATCATTTGGTAACACTGTTTTTGGGGAATCTGAGAAGGCATATATTGGATCACATTGAAGCCTGTGTTGACAAAGGAAATATCCTCAGAATTAAACTAGAAATAATTTTTCTGAGAATGTAGTTTGTGATATGTGATTTCATTTCACAGAGTTACACAGTTCTTTTCATTGATCAGTTTGATAAACTGTATTTGTGGAATCTGCAATAAGATATTTGGGATCTCATTAAAGCCTATGGTTACAGGGGAAATATCCTCAGATAAAAACTGAAAAGAAGCTTTTTGAGAAACTTCTTTGTGAAGTGTGAATTCATCTCACAGAGTTACACTCCTTTATTCATTGAGCAGTGTCCTAACACTCTTTTTCTGGAATCTGCAAAGGGATATTTTGGAGCAAATTGAGGCCTATGGTGAAAAAGGAATTATCCTCAGACAAAAACTTGAAAGAAACTTTCTGAGAAACTGATTTGTGATGTGTGAATTCATTGTATGGAGTTACTCTGTACTCTTCACTCAGCAGATTGTCAACATTGTTTTCTTGGAATCTGCAGTCGGATATATTGGAGCACATTGAAGATTACAGGGACAAAGGGAATATCCTCGGATAGAAACCAGAAATAAGCTTTCTGAAAAAATGTTTTGTGATGTATGAATTCATCTCACAGAGTTATACTGTTCTTTTCATTGAGAAGTTTGCTAACACTTTTCTCATTTAATCTACAATCTGATATAAGGGCACACATTCAGGAACATAGTGACAAAGGAAATATCCTCAGATAAAAACTAGAAAGAAGTTTTCTGAGAAAACTTTTTTGTGATGTGTGAATTCATCTCAGAAAGGTACACACTTCTTTTCATGAATCAGTTTCCTAACATTGTTTTCAGGGAATCTGAAAATGAATATTTGGGAGCACTTTGAGGCTTATAGTGGTAAAGGAAATGTCATCAGAAAAAAATGAGAAAGAAGCTTTCTGAAAAAGTACATTATGATCTGTGAATTCACCTCACATAGTGACACCATTCTTTACATTGAGCAGTATGATAAGAATGTTTTGTGGAATCTGCAATAGGATATTTGGGAGCACTTTGAAGCCTATTGTGACCAAGGAAATATCCTCTGATAAAAAGCAAACAGATACTTTCTGAGAAACTGCTTTGTGATGTGTGAATTCATCTCACAGAGTTACACTTTAATTGAGCTGTATGCTAACACTGTTTCCTTGGAATCTGCGATGGGATATTTCAGACTGCATTGAAGCTTATTGTGACAAAGGAAATATCCTCAGACAAAAATTGGAAAGAAACTTTCTGAGAAACTGCTTTGTGGTATGTAAATTCATCTTACAGAGTTACACGTTTTTTCTCATGCAACAGTTTGGTCACACTGTTTTTGGAGAATATGAAGCCTATATGTTTTGGATCATATTGAAGCCTATGTTGAAAAAGTAATATCATCAGATAAATCTAGAAAGATAAAGATGCTATCTGAAAAAGTCCCTTGTGATTTTTGAAATTATCACACATAGTTACAACTTTCTTTCCAGGGAACAGTTTGCTAAACCTGTTTTCATGTAATCTTCAAGGGGATATTTGGGAGCACATTGAGGCCTACAGTGAAAAAATAAATATCCTCAGATAAAAACAAAAAGAAGCATTCTAAGAAACTGCTTTGTGATGTGTGAATTCATCTCTTAGTGTTACACTTTTCTTTTCATTGAGCAGTTTTCTAACACTGTTTTCTTGGAGTCTACAGTGGTATAGTTCAGAGTGAATTGAGGTCTGTGTTGAAAAAGATATTATCCTCAGATAAAAACTAGAAAGAAGCATTCTGAGAAACTGCTTTGTGATGTGTGCATTCATCTCATGGAGTTACACTGTACTTTTCACTCAGCAGTTTGCTAATGCTGTTTCATTGGAATCTGCAGTGGGATACATCGGAGCGCATTGAGGATTATGGTGAGAAAGGAAATATCCTCAGATAAAAACTAAAAATAAGCTTTCTGAGAAAATTCTTTGTGATGTGTGAATTCTTTTCACAGAGTTACACCATTCTTTTCATATAATCTGCAAATGGATATTCGGGCACACATTCAGGAATATAGTGAAAAGGAAATATCCTCAGATATAAACTAAAAAGAAGTTTTCTGAGAAACAGTTTTTTGATGTATGAAGTAATTTCACGGAGTTACACTGTTATTTTCATGGAGCACTTTGGTAGCAATGTTTCTGGGGAATCTGAGAAGGGATATTTCGAATTGCATTGAAGCCTATGGTGACAAAGGAAATATTCTCATACAAAACTCTAGGAAGAAGCCTTCTGAGAAAATTATTTGTGATGTGTGAATTCATTTAACAGAGTTACACCTTTCTTTTCATGGAGCAGTTTTCTAGCACTGTTTACGTGGAACCTGCAAAGGGATATTTGTGAGTGCATTGATGCCTATAGTGAAAAAGGAAATATCCTCAGCTGAAAAAGAGAAAGAAGCATTCTGAGAAACTGTTTTGTAATGTGTTAATTCATCTCACAGAGTTGCACAATTCTTTCCATGGATCATTGGTAACACTTTTTTTGGGGAATCTGAGAAGGCATATTTGGCTCCCATTGAAGACTGTGTTGACAAAGGAAATATCATCAGAAAAAAACTAGAAAGAAGTTTTCTGAGAAAGTAGCTTGTGATGTGTGAATTCACTGCACACAGTTACACGGTTATTTGAGCAGTTTGATAACACTGGTTTTGTGGAATCTACCTTAGGATATTTGGGAGTGCCTTAAAGCCTATGGTGACATGGGTTATATCCTCAGATAAAAACCCAAAAGAAGCTTTCTGAGAAACTTCTTTGTGATGTGTTAATTCATCTCACAGAGTGGTACAATTCTTTTCATGCATCATTAGTAACACTGTTTTTGGGGAAACTGAGATGGCATATTTGGATCACATTGAAGCCTGTGTTGACAAAGGAAATATCATCAGGTAAGAACTAGAAAGAAGCTTTCTGAGAAAGTTCTTCCTGACATGTGAATTCATCTCACAGAGATACACATTCCTTTTCATGAATCAGTTTCCTAGCATTGTTTTCATGGAATCTGCAAAGGGATATTTGGGAGCAATTTGAGGCCTATAGTGAAAAAGAAAATGTCATCAGAAAAAAACAAGAAGCTTTCTGAGAATCTGCTTTGTGATGTGTGAATTCATCTCACAGAGTTACATGGTTCTTTAAAATGAGTAGTTTGATAACACTGTTTTCATGGATTCTGCAATAGGATATTTGTGAGCACTTTGAAGCCTATGGTGACCAAGGAAATATCCTCTGATAAAAAGCAAAAAGACGCTTTCTGAGAAAGTGCTTTGTGATGTGTGGATTCATCTCACAGAGTTACACTGTTCCTTTAATTGAGCAGTATGCTAACACTGTTTCCTTGGAATCTGAAAAGCATATTTCAGAGCCCATTGAAGCTTATTGTGACAACGGAAATATCCTCAGGGAAAAACTGGAATGAAGTTTTCTGAGACACTGCTTTGTGGCCTGTTAATTCACCACACAGAGTTACATGATACTTTTCATGGAGCAGTTTGGTGGCACTGTTTTTGGGGAATCTGAGAAGTGATATTTTGGATCGTACTGAAGTCTATGTTGAAAAGGAAATGTCCTCAGATAAATCTAGAGAGAAGCATTCTGAGAAAGTTCTTTGTGATGTGTGAACTCATCTCACTGGTTTAAAACTTTCTTTCTATGGAGCAGTTTGCTAAAACTGTTTTCATGTAAATTTCAAGGGCATATTTTGGAGCACATTGAGGCCTATGATGAAAAACTAAGTATCCTCAGATAAAAACCAAAAAGAAACATTCTGAGAAACTACTTTGTGATGTGTGAGTTCATCTCACATTGTTACACTGTCCTTTTCATTCTGCAGCTTGCTAACACTGTTTACTTGGGATCTGCAAAGGTATATTTCAGAGCGTATTGAAGCCTATGTCAAAAAACTAAATATCCTCATATAAAAACTACAAAGCAGCTTTCTGAGAAACTGCTTTATAATATGTGAATTCATCTCACAGAGTTACATCGTTTTTTTCATTGAGCTGTTTGAAAACATTGTTTTTGTGGAATCTTGAAAGGGATATTTGGGAGCGGATTGTGGCATATAGTGAGAAAGAAAATATCCTCACATAAAAACTAGAAAGAAGCTTTCTGAGAAACTGCTTTTTGATGAGTGAATTTATCTCACAGGGTTACACTTATATTTTCATTCAGCTGTTTGCTAGCACTGTTTTCTGGGGATCTGCAATGGGATATTTCAGACAGCATTGAAGTTTATGGTGACAAAGGAAATATCCTCAGACAAAAACTAGAAAAAAGCTTTCTGAGAAACTTCTTTGTGATTTCTGAATTCATCTCAAGGCACTACCTGATTCTTTTCATGAAACAGATTTGTAGCACTCTTTTTGGGGAATCTGAGAAGGGATATTTTGGATCACATCGATGCCCATGTTGACATATGAAACACCATCAGATAAAAACTACAAAGAAGTGTTCTGAGAAAGAATTTTGTGACGTGGGTTGTCATCTCACAGTGTTACATCTTATTTTTCATGGAATTGTTTGCTAACACTGTTTTCGTGGAATCTGCCAAGGTATATTTGTAATCACATTGAGGCCTATGGTGAAAAACTAAATGTTCTGAGATAAAAATTGGAAAGAAGACTTCTGATAAACTGCTTTGTGATGTGTAAATTCATCTCACAGTGTTATACTGTTCTTTTTCTTGAGCAGTTTGCTAAAATTGTTTTTGTGGAATCTGCAAAGGGATATTTGGGAGCAAATTGAGGCCTTGAGTGAAAAAGGAAATATCCTCACATAAAAACTAGAAAGAAGCCCTCTGAGAAACTGCTTTGTGATGTGTGAATTCATCTTCCAGAGTTACACTGTTCTTTTCATTGAGCAGTTTGCTAACCCTGTTTTCTTGGAATCTGCAATGGGATATTTCAGAGTGCATAGGAGCCTATGGTGACAAAGGAAATATCCTCAGACAAAAACCAGAAAGAAACTTTAGAGAAATCACTTATTGATGTGTTAATTCACCTCTCAGAGTTACATGATTCTTTTCATGGATCAGTTTAGGAGCACTGTTTTTGGGGAATCTGAGAAGGGATATTTTGGATCGCATTGAAGCCTATGGTGAGAAATTAAATGTACTCAGATTAAAAACTACAAAGAATCATTCTGAGAAAGTTCCTTGTGATGTGTGAAGTCTTCCCACAGAGTTACACCTTTATTTTCCTGGAGCAGCTTGTTAACACTCTTTTCGTGGAATCTGCAAAGGGATATTTGAGAGTGCATTTAGGTATATACTAAAAAGTTAAAAATCCTGAGATGAGAAATAGAAAGAAGCTTTCTGAGAAACTGCTTTGTGATGTGTGAATACATCTCACAGGATTACATTGTATTTTTCATGAGCAGTTTGCAAACACTGTTTTCTTGGAATCTTCAATGGTATATTTTGGAGTACCTTGAAGCTTCTGGTGACAAATGAAATATCCTCATATAAAAATTAGAAGAAAGTGTTCTGAGAAAGTGCTTTGTGATGTGTTAATTCATGTCATGGGCTTACACGACTCTTTTCATGTAGCAGTTTGGTAACACTGTTTTTGGGGAATCTGAGAAGGGATATTTTGGATCGCATTGATGTCTATGGTTACTAAGAAAATATCCTTAGATAAAAGTGAGAAAGAACCTTTCTGAGAAACTGCTTTGTGATGTGTGATTTTGTCTCACAGAGGTACACTGTTCTTTTCATTGAGCAGTTTGCAACCACTGTTTTCTTGCAATCTTCAATGGGATGTTTCGGAGCGCATTGAAGCTTATTTTGATAAAGTACATATTCTCTGACAAAAACTAGACAGAAGCTTGGTGTGAAACTGCTTTGTGGTCTGTTAATACATCCCAAAGAGTTACTTGATTCTTTTCATGCATCAGTTTGGTAGCACTGTTTTTGAGGAATCTCAGAAGGGATACTTTAGATCACATTGAAGCCTATGGTAACAAAGGAAGTGTTCTCAGATAAAAACTAAAATGGAGCTTTCTGAGAAACTTCTTTGTGATGTGTGAATTCAACTTACAGAGTTACACTATTCTTTTCATTGAGCAGTTTGACAACACTATTTTCTTGGAATCTGTAATAGTGAGATATTTCAGAGGGCATTCATTCTTATGGTGGCAAATTAAATAATATCATATTAAAACTAGCAAGAAAATTTCTAAGAAACTACTTTGTGATGTGTTAATTCATCTCACAGAGTTACATGATTCTTTACATAGAGCAGTTTGGTATCACTGCT
>NW_012116522.1:964497-983227 GCF_000951035.1 Colobus angolensis palliatus | reverse complement strand
AGTGCATTGAGGCCTGTGGTGTAAAAGGAATTATCCTTAGATAAGCGAAGAAAAAAGGATTGTGAGAAATTGCTTTGTGATGTGTGAATTCATCTCACAGTGTGACACCTTTCCTTACATGGAGCAGCTTGCTAACACTGGTTTCATGGATTCTGCAAAGGGATATTTGGGAACGCATTGAGGTGTACAATGAAAAGGGAAATAGCCTCAGATAAATATTAGAAAGAAGCTTTCTGAGAAACTGTTTAGTGTTGTGAGAATTCATCTCACAGAGTTACACTGTCCTTTTCATTTAGCAGTTTGCTAAAACTGTTTTCTTGGAATCTGCAAAATCTGCAATGGGATATTCCAGAGCACATCAAATCTTATGGTGACAAAGAAAATATCCTCATATAAAAACCAGAAAGAAGCATTCTGAGAAACAGCTTTCTGATGTGTTAATTCATCTCACACAGTTCACGATTCTTTTCATCGAGTAGTTTGGTAGCATTGTTTCTGGGAGTCATGAAGGGATATTTTGGATGGCATTGAAATCTATGGAGAATAAGGAAATATCCTCAGATAAAACTAGAAAGAAACTTTCCGAGAACTTCTTTGTGATGTGTGAATTCGTCTCACAGAGTTACATTGTAGTTTTCATTGAGAAGTTTGCGAACACTTTTGTCGTTGAATCTGCAATGGGATATTTCAGAGAGCATTGAGGCCTATGGTGAAAAAGGAAATATCCTCAGATGAAAACTAGAAAGAAGCTTTCTGAGAAACCACTTTGTGATGTGGGAATACATCTCACAAAATTACACCATTGTTTTCATTGAGCTGTTTAATAACAGTTTTCATGGAATCTGCAATAGGATATTTTGGATTGCATTGAAGCCTATGGTAATATGTGAAATATCCTCAGATATAAATTAGAAAGAATCTTTCTGACAAAGTTCTTGGTGATGTGTGATTTCATCTCACAGAGTTACACCATTTTTTTCAAAGAGCAGTTTCCTAACACTGTTTTTGTGGAATCTGCAAAGGGTTTTTTTGGGAGCACATTGATTGATTTAGTAAAAAAGGAAATATCCTCAGATAATAAGTACAAAGCAGCTTTCTGAGAAACTGCTTTGTGATGCGGGAATTCATCTCAGAGTTTCACCATTCTTTCCTTGAGCAGTCTGATAACACTGGTTTTGTGGAATCTGTAATAGGATAATTGGGAGCACATTGAAGCCTAAGGTGAAGAAGGAAATATCCTCAGATAAAAACCAAAAGGAAACTTTCTGAGGAACTGCTTTGTGATGTGTGAATTCATGTTACAGAGTTACACCATTCTCTTTGGTGAGAAGTTTGCTAACACCTTTCTCGTTTAATCTGCAATGTGATATTTGTTGATGCATTGGGGACTGTGGTGAAAAAGGAACTATCTTCAGATAAAAACCAGAAAGAATGTCTCTCAGAAATTGCTTTGTGATGTGTGAATCCATCTTACAGAGGTGCAATGTTCTTTTCTTTGGGCGGTTTGATAACATTGTCTTTGTGGAATCTGAAAAGGGATATTTGGGAGTACATTCAGGCCTATGCTGATAAAGGAAATGCCCTCAGACATAAACAAGAAACAAGCTTTCTGAGGAATTTCTTTCTGATATGTGATTTCATCCAACACAGTTATACCATTTTTTTCATGGAGCAGTTTGCTAAAACTGCTTTTGTGGAATCTGCAAAGTGATATTTGGGAGTACATTGAGGTCTGCACTGATAAAACAAATATCCTCAGGAAAAAATCTAGAAAGATGCCTACTGAGGAACTTCATTATGATGTGTGAATTCATCTCACATAGTTACACCGTTCTTTTCTTGAGCAGTCTGATAACACTGATGTCGTGGAATGTAATAGGATACTTGGGAGTCCATTAAAGCCTATGGTGACAAGGGAAGTATCCTCAGATAACAACTAAAAGGAAGCTTTCCGAACATCTGCTTTGTGATGTGTGAATTGATCTCACAGAGTTACAACATTCTTTTCACTGAGAAGTTTAATAACACTTTTCACATTTAAAATACAATGGGATATTCGGGTACACATTGAGGCATATGCTGTAAAAGGAAATATCCTCGGATAAAAACTAAAAAGAAGGTTTCTGAGAAACACCTTTTAATGTGTGAATTCATCTCACAGAATTACAACACTGTTTTCATGAAGCAGTTTCCTCACTGTTTTTGGGAAATCTGGGAAAGAATATTTTGATTTGCACTGAAGCCTAAGGAGACAGAGGAAATATCCTCAGATAAAAACTAGAAAGAAGCTTTCTGCGAAAGTTCTTTGTGATGTCTGAATTCATCTCACACAGTTAAAACTTTCTTTTCATTGAGCAGTTTGCTAACACTGTTTTCATGGAACCTGCAAAGGGATATTTGGGAGCGCATTGAGGCCTATGGTAAAAAACGAAATACTCTCAGATAAAAATAGAAAGAAACTTTCTGAGAAAATTCTTTGTGATGTGTGAATTCATCTCAGAAAATTACACTTTTCTTTTCATGGAGCAGTTTGCTAACATTGTTTTCATGGAATCTTCAATGGGATATTTCAGAGTGCATTGAGGTCTATAGTGAAAAAGTAAATAACCCCATGTAAAATCTAGAAGGAAGCTTTCTGAAATACAGCTTTGTGATGTGTGAATTCATCTTACAATGTTACACCATTCTTTGCATTGAGAAGTTTGATAACTCTGTTTTCGTGGAATCTGCAATAGGGTGTTTAGGAGTGCATTGAAGCCTATATTGACAAAAGATATATCCTCGGATAAAAACCTAAAAGAAGCTTTCAGTGAAACTGCTTTTTGATTTGTGAATTCATCTCACCAAGTAACACCTTTTTTCCTTTGAGAAGTTTGCTAACACTTTTTTCGTTTAATCTGCCATTAATGCCAGGAGTACATTGAACAATATGGTGAAAAAAGAAATATCCTCAGAAAAAACTAGAAAGAAACTTTCTGAGAAACGGCTTTGTGATGTGTGAATTCACCTCACAGAGTTACACTGTTCTTTGCCTTGAGCAGTTTGCTTACACTGTTTTCTTGGAATCTGCAATCTGATATTTCTGAGCACATTGAAGCTTATGGTGACAAAGTAAATGTCTTCATATAAAAGCTAGAAAGAAACTTTATTAGAATATTCCTTCTGATGTGCTAATTCATCTCACAAATTTACATGATTCTTTTCATGGAGCAGTTCGGTAGCACTGTTTTTGGTGCATCTGAGAAGAGATATTTTGGATCGCATTGAAACCTAAGGTTACAAAGGAAGTATCCTCAGATAAAAAATAGAAAGACGCTTTCTGAGAAAGTCCTGTGGATGTGTGAATTCATCTCACAGAGTTAAACCTTTCTTTTCATGGAGCAGTTTGGAAACACTGTTTTCGTGGGATCTGCAAAGGGATATTTCTGAGTGCTCTACGGCCTATGGTGAATAAGGACATATCCTCAGATAAAAACTAGAAAGAAGCTTTCACAGAAACTGCTTTGTGATGTGTGAATTCATCTGACAGAGTTACACTGTTCTTTTTATTTACCAGTTTGTTAACATTCTTTTCTTGGATTCTACAATGGGCTACTTCCGACCATATTGAAGCTTATGATGACAAAGGAAATATCCTCATATAAAAATTAGAAAGAAACATATTGAGAAACCACTTTTTGATGTGTTAATTCAGCTCACAGTGTTACACGATATGTTTGATGGATCAGTTTGGTAGCACTGTTTTGGGGGAATTGCAGAAGGGATACTTTTGATCGCATTGAAGCCGACGGTGTCATAGGAAATATCCTCAGATAAAAACTAGAAAGAAGCTTTCTGAGAAAGCTTTTTGTGATGTGTGATTTCATCTCCCAGAGTTAAACCTTTCTTTTCATGGAGGAGTTTGCTAATACTGTTTTCATGGAATCTGCAATGGGATACTTGGGATCACATTGAGGCCTTGGAAATATCCTCAGATAAAATCTAGAAAGGAGATGTCTGAGAAAGAAGGTTTCTGTGAATTCATCTCACAGAGTTACACTGTTGTTTTCATTGACCAGTTTGATAACACTATTTTTGTGGCATCTGCAATAAGATACTCGAGAATGAATTGAAGCCTGTGGTGACAAATTGAATTTCCTCAGAGTAAAACCAAAAATAAGCTTTCTGAGAAATAGCTTTGTGATGTGAGAATTCATCTCACAGATTTACAGATTTCTTTTCATGGAGCAGTTTGCTCACACTATTTTTGTGGAATCTGCAAAGGGCTGTTCACAAGTGTGTTGAGGCAAATATTGAAAAAGGAAATATCCTCAGATACAAACTAGAAAGATCCTTTCTGAGAAAATTCTTTGTGATTTGTGAATTCATCTCACTGAGTTACACGATTCTTTTCATGGAGCAGTTTGGTAGCATTGTTTTTGGGGAATCTGAGAAAGGATATTATGGATCACTGAAGCCCATAGTGACAAAGGAAATAAGTCCTTTGTGATGTGTGAATTTATTTCACAGAGTTACACCTTTCTTTTCATGGAGCAGTTTGCTAACAATGTTTTCATGGAATCTGCAAAGTGATATTTGGGAGCGATTTGAGGACATAGTGAAAAAGGAAATAACCACAGATTAAAACTAGAAGGAAGCTTTGAGAGAAACTGCTTTGTGATGTGTAAATTCATCTCACAAAATTATACCATTCACTTCATTGAGCAGTTTGATAACACTCTTTTGGTGGAGTCTACAATAGTATATTTGGGAGCATATTGAAGCCTATGGTGTCAAAGGAAATATCCTCAGATAAAAACCAAAAGAAAGCTTTCTGAGAAACTACTTTGTGATGTGTGAATTCATCTCACAGGTTAACACTGTTCTTTTCATGGAAAAGTTTGCAGACACTGATTTCTTGGAATATGCAATAGGATATTTCAGAGTGCATTGAAGATTTTGGTGACAGAAGAACTATCCTCATACAAAAACTATAAAAATGCTTTCCGAGAAACCTCTTGGAGATTTGTGAATTCACCTCATGGAGTTACAGCTTTCTTTTCAGAGAGCAGTTTGATAGCACTGTTGTTGGGGAATATGAAAAGGGATACTTTGGATCACATTGAAGTCTAATGTGACAAGGGAAATATCCACAAGTAAAAACTATAAAGAAATTTCTTAGAAAGTTCTTTGTGAAAAAGAATCATGTACCACTGTGCTATGAATTAACACAACACAAATCAGATTCTCAGAAAGGTTCATTCTAGTTGTAATATGAGTATATTTCCTTTATCACCATAATCTTCAATGCGCTCCACAGCATTCCATTAGAGATTCCAAGAAAAGAGTCTTAGCACTCTGCTCAACGAAAAGAACAGTGTAACTCTGTGAGATGAATTCACACATCAAAAAGTAGTTTCTCAGAAAGCTTCCTTCTAGTTTTTATCTCAGGATATTTTCCTTTCCACTATAGGACTCAATGGGCACCGAAATATCCCTTTGCAGATTCCATGAAAACAGAATCAGCAAATTGCTCCATGAAAGGAAAGGTGTAGCGTTGTTAGATGAATTCACTCATCACAAAAGCTTTCCAAGAAAGCTTCATTCTAGTTTTTATCTGATGATAATCACTTTGTCACCACAGGATTCGATGCGATCCAAAATATCCCTTCTCAAATTCCTCAGATACACTGCTACAAAACTGCTCCATGAAAAGTTTCATGTAAATCAGTGAGATGAATTCATGAAACACAAGGTAGTTTCTCAGAAAGCTTCTAGCTTTTGTATGAGGATATATCTTTTGTCACCACAACCTTCAATGCACTTTCTAGTTTTTGATTGAGGATATTTTCTTTTTCACAATAAGCTTCAATGAACTCCGAAATTTCCCATTGTAGATTCCAAGAAAAGAGTGTTAGCCACCTGCTCAGTGAAAAGAACATTGTAACTCTGTGAGTTGAATTCACGCATCACAACGCGGTTTCTCAGAAAGCCTTTTTCTAGTTTTTCTATGAGAATTTTCTAGTTTTTCCCTGTTTCACCACAGGACTCAAAGCGCTCCAAAATCGCCCTTCACAGATTCCACAAAAAGAGTGGTAGCAAGTTGCTTCATGAAAAAAAAGGTGTAATTCTATGAGATGAATTCGCACATCTCAGAAAATTTCTCAGAAAGCTCCTTTCTGGTTTTTATATGAGGATATTTCCTTTGTCACCACAGGCTTCAATGCAATTCAAACTATCCCTTCTCAGATTCCCCCAAAACACTGCTAACAGAGTGCTCCATGAAAACAATCATGTATTTCTGTGAAATGAATCAACAGATCACAGCGTGGTTTCTCAGAAAGCCTCTTTCTAGTATTTATATGAGGATATTTCCTTTGTCACCGTAAGCTTAAATGTGCTCCAAAATATCCCATTGCAGATTCCAAGAAAACGTTGTTAGCAAAATGCTCAATGAAAAGAACAGTGTAACTCTGTGTGATGAATTCACAAATCACAAAGTAGTTTCTCAGCAAGCTTTTTTCCACTTTTAATCTGAGGATATTTCCTTTGTTACCTTAGGCCTCAATGCACTCCCAAATATCGCTTTGCACATTCCATAAAAACTGTGTTAGCAAACTTCTCCATAAAAAGAAAAGTGTACCTCTATGAGATGAATTCACACATCACAAAGAACTTTCACAGAAAGCTTCTTTCTGAGGATATTTCCTTAGTCTCCATAGGGTTCAATGTGATCCAAAATATCCCTTCTCAGATTCTCCAAAAACAGTGCTATTAACTACTCTATGAAAAGAATCATGTAACTCTGTGAGATGAATTCACAAACCAGGAGGGAGTTTCTCAGAAAGCCTCTTTCTATTTTTTGTCTTAGGATACTTCTTTTGTCACCATAAGCTTCAATGCATTATGAAATGTCCCGTTGTAGATTAAAGAAAACAGTGTTTGCAAACTGCTCAATGAAAACAACAGTGTAACTCCATGGGATGAATTGTCACAACAAAACCATTTTCTCAGAAAACTTCTTTTTGGTTTTTATTTGAATATACTTCCTTTGTCTCCATAGACTTCAATGTGCTCCCAAATATCCTATTGCAATTTCCATGAAAAAAGCGTTATCAAACTGCTCAAGGAAAAGAATCATGTAGCTCTGTGAAGTGAATTCACACATCACACAGCATTTTCTCAAGAAGCTTCTTTCTAGTTTTTATCTGAGGATATTTTCTTTTTCACTATAGGCCTCAATGCACTCCCAAATATCCCTTTGCAGATTCCATGAAAATGGTGTTAGCAAACTTCTCCATGAAAAGAAAGTTGTAACTCGGTGAGATGAATTCACACATCACAAAGAGCTTTCTCAGAAAGCTTCTTCCTAGTTTTTATCTGAGGATATTTCCTTTGTCACCATAGTCTTCAATGCAATGGAAAATATCCCTTCTCAGAATCCCCAGAATAAGTGCTACTGAACTGCTGCATGAAAAGAATCGTGTAACTCTGTTAAATGAATTCACCAATCACAAAATAGTTTCCTTGAAATCATCTTTCTAGTTTTTGTCTGAGGATATTTCCTTTGTCACCACAGGATTCAATGAGCTAACAAATATCCTGTTGCTGTTTCCAGGAAGACAGTGTTATCAAACTCCTCAATGAAAAAAAAGTCTACATCTGTGAAATGAATTAACGAATCACAAAGAACCTTCTCAGAAAGTTTCTTTGTAGTTTTGGTCAGAGGATATTTCCTTCGTCACCACAGGCTTCAATGCAATCCAAAATATCCCTTCTCAGATTCCTGAAAAATAGGGCTACCCAACTGATCCATGAAAACAATCATGTAACCCTATGACATGAATTCACAAATTACAAAATAGTTTCTAAGGAAGATTCTTTCTAGGCTTTATCTGAGGATATTCCCTTTTTCACCATGGGCTTCACAGTGCTCCCAAATATCCTATTGCATATTTAAAAAAAAACAGTGCTATCAAACTGCTCAATGAAACGTATGGTATAATTCTGTCAGATGAATTCACATATCACAAAGCAGTTTCTCAGGAAGCATTATTTTCTAGATTTTTATCTGAGGGCATTTCCTTTTTCACCCTAGTCCTCAAAGCTCTCCCAAATATCCCTTTACAGATTCCACGAAAACAGTGTTAACAAACTACTCAATGGAAAGAAAGGTGTAACTCTATGAGATGAATTCACACATCAAAAAGGAGCTCTCAGAGAGCTTCTTTTCAGTTTTTGTCTGAGGATTTCTCCCTTTACATTGGTTGCCTCAATTTGCCCGTGAATATCCCTTTGCAGATTCCACGAAAATTGTGTTAGCAAACTGTTCCATGAAAAGAAAGGTGTGAATATGTGAGATGAATTCACACATCACAAAGCATTTCTCAGAAAGCTACTTTCTAATTTTTACCTGAGGATATTTTCTTTGTTACTATAGGTATCAATCCACTCCCAAATATCCCTTTATAGATTACACAATAAGAGTGTTAGCAAACGGCTCCATGAAAAGAAAGGTGTAACTCGGTGAGATGAATTCATACATCACAAAGAACTTTCTCAGAAAACTTTCTGCTAGTTTTCAACTTGGGATATTTCCTTTGTTACCATAGGCTTCAATGTGATCCAAACTATCTCTTCTCAGATTCCAAACAAGAAGTGCTATCAAACTGATCCATAAAAAGAATAGTGTATGTTTGTGAGATGAATTCTCACATCACAAGGAAGTTTCTCAGAAACGTTCTTTCTGGTTTTTACCTGAGAATGTTTACTTTGTCACAGTAGGCTTCAATGCCATCCAAAATATCCCTTCTCAGATTCCACAAAGCAGTGCTAACAAACAGCTCCATGAAACTAATCTTGTAACTCTGTGAGATGAATTAACGCATCAAAAAGTGGTTTCTCAGAGAGCTTCTTTGTACTTTTTCTATGAGGATATTTCCTATGTCACCATAAGATTCAATTCGCTCAGAAATATCAAACTGCAGATTCAAAGAAAATAGTGTTAGCAAACTGTTCAATGAAAAGGACAGTGTGAAACTGTGAGGTGAATTCACATGTCATAAAGAAGTTTTCGGAGAATTTCTTTCTAGTTTTTATCTGAGGATATTTCCTTTTTCACCAAAGGACTCAATGCGCTCCAATATATCCCTTTGCAGATTCCACTAAAACAGTGATAGCAAACTGCTCAATGAAACAGATGGCGTAACTCTGTGAGGTAAATTCACACATCACAAAGCAGTTTCTCAGAAAGCTTCTTTTGGTTTTTATCTGAGGATATTTCCTTTGTTCACCATAGGCTTCAAAGCAATCCAGAATATCACTTCTCAGATTCCCCAGAACAATGCTACCAAACTGATTCATGAAACGAATCATGTAACTCTGTGAGATGAATTCACAAAGCACAAAGTAGTTTATCAGAAATCTTCTTTCTAGTTTTAGTCTAAGGATGTTTCCTTTGTCACCATAATCTTCAATGGGCTATGAAAAATCACATTGGTATTTCCAAGAAAAAATTGTTAGCAAACAGCTCAAATAAAAGAACAGTGTAACTGTGTGAGATGAATTCACGCATCACAAAGCAGTTTCTCAAAAAGCTTCTTTGTAATTTTTTTCTGAGAGTATTTAGTTTTTCACCAAAGGCCTCAATGCACTCCCAAATATCCCTTTGCAGATTACATGAAAACAGTGTTAGCAAACTGCTCCATCAAAAAAAAGTGCAAATCTGTGAGATGAATTCACGTATCACAAAACTTTGTCAGAAAGTTTCTTTCTAGTTTTTATCAGAGGATATTTCCTTTTTCACCATAGGTTTCAAGGTGAACGAAAATATACCTTCTCACATAACCCAAAACCAGTGTTACTAAGCTGATGAATGAAAAGATTCATGTAACTGTGAGATGAATTACCATATCACAAAGCGATTTCCCGGAAATCTTCTTTCTACTTTTTCTGTGAGGATATTTTCTCTGTTACCATGAGCTTCAATGTGCTCTGAATTATCCCATTGCAGATTCCAATAAAAGAGTGTTACCAAACTGTTCACTGAGTAGGACAGTGTAACACTGTGAGATGAATTCACACATCACAAAGCATTTTCTCACAAAGCTTTTTTCCTGTTTTTATCTGAGGATATTTTGTTTTTCACCGTAGGCTTCAATGTGATCCAAAATATCCCTTCTCAGATTCCCCAAAAACAGTGCTACAAAACTGCTGTATGAAAAGAATCGTGTAACTCTGTGAGATGAATTCAGAAATCACAAAACAGTTTCTCAGAAAGCTTCTTTCTAGTTTTTGTCTGAGGATGTGTCCTTTGTCACCATAAGCTTCAATGCCCTCTGGAATATCCCATTGCAGATTCCATGAAAACAGAGTTAAGAAACTGCTCAATGAAAAGTACAGTGTAACTCTGTGAGATGAATTCACACGTGACAAAGCAGTTTCTCAGAGAGCTTCATTCTAGTTTTTATCTGAGGAATTTTCCTTTGTCACCATAGGCTTCAAAGTGATCCAAAATATTCCTTCTCAGATCCCCGAAAAACAGTGCTACAAAACTGCTCTAATAAGGGATTCATTTAACTCTGTGAGATGGATTCACAAATCAGAAAGCAGTGTCTCAGAAAGCTTCTTTCTCATTTTTATCTGAGGATATTCTCTCTGTCACCATAAGTTTCAATATGCTCTGAAATATCCCATTGCAGATTCCATGAAAACAGTGTTGAGAAACTATTTAATGGAAAGAACTGTGTAACTTTGTGAGACGAATTCACACATCACAAAGCAGTTTCTCAGAATGCTTCTTTCTAGTTTTTATATGAGAAAATTCCCTTTGTCATCATAATCTTCAATGAGCTTGAAACATCCCATTGTAGATATCAAGAAAACAGTTGTAGCAAACTGCTCAATGCAAAGAACGGTGTAACTCTTTTAAACATGATTTCACAAAGCTCAAATCAGTTTCTTAGAAAGCTACTTTATAGTTTTTATTTGGAGGTGTTTCCTTTGTCAGCATAGTCTTAAAATGGGCTCTGAAATATCCCATTGAGGATTCCAAGAAAGCAGTGTTAGCAAACTGGTCAAGTAAAAGAACGGTGTAACTCTGTGAAATGAATTCAAACATCACAAAGCATGTTCTCAGAAAACTTCTTTCTAGCTTTTATCTGACGATATATAGTTTTTCACCTTAGGCCTCAATGCGCTCCTAAATATCCCCTTGCAGATTCTACAAAAACAGTGTTACCAAACAGTTCAAGGAAAAGAAGTGTGTAACTCTGTGAGATGAATTCATACATCACAAAGCAGTTTCTCAGAATATTTCTTCCTGGTTCTTATCTGAGGATATTTTCTTTCTCACCATAGGCATCAATGAAATCCAAAATATTCCTTCTGACATTCCCAAATAAACAGTGTTACAAAACTGATCCATGAAAACAATCGTGTATCCCTGTGAATTGAATTAACACATCACAAAGTGGTATATCAGAAAGCTTCTTTCTAGTTTTTATATGAGGATATTTCCATTGTCACCATAGGCTTCAATGCGGTCCTAAATATCCCATAGCAGATTCCAAGAAAACAGTGCTATTAAACTGCTCAATGAAAAGAAGAGTTTGTCTCTGTGAGATGAAACCACTCATCACTAAGGACTTTCACAGAGGGCTTCTTTCCAATTTTAATATGAGGATATTTTCTTTTCACCGTAGACTTCAGTGCAATTCAAATTATGCCTTCTCAGATCCCCAAAAATAGTTCTACCAAACAACTCCATAAAACCTGTGGTGCAACTCTGAGAGACGAATTCACACATATCAAAGCTCTTTCTCAGAGAACTTTTTTCTAGTTTTTCTCAGAGTTTATATCCTTTTTGACCATAATCCTCAATGCACTACAGAATACCCAATTGCAGATTCCACGAAAAAACATTGGCAAAGTTCTCAAAGAAAGGTGTAACTCTGTGAGATGAATTCACACATCCCAAAGCAGTTTCACAGAAAGCTTATTTTTGTTTTTTATCTGAGGATAATTCATTTGACACCGTAGGCTTCAATATACTCCCAAATATCCTATTGCAGATTCCACAAAAACAGTGTTATCAAGCTGCTCAATGAAAAGAATGGTGTGTTTCTGTAAGATGAATACACACATCACAAAGCAGTTTCTCAGAAAGTTTCCTTCTAGTTTTTATCTGAGGATATTTCCTTGTTTACTATAGGCCTCAATGCACTCCCAAATATCCCTTTGCAGATTCCATGAAAATGGTGTTAACAAATTACTTCATGAAAAGAAAGGTGTAACTCTGTGAGATTAATTCACAAATCACAGGGAACTTTCTCAGAAAGTTTCTTTCTAGTTTTTATCTGAGGAGAATAACTTTGTCACTATAGGCTTCATTGTGATTCCAAATATCCTATTGCAGATTCCTCGAAAACCGTGTTATCAAGCTGCTGAATAAAAAGAATGGTGTGTCTCTGTAAGATGAATAGACACATGACAAAGCAGTTTCTCAGAAAGCTTCCTTCTAGTTTTTATCTGAGGATATTTCCTTGTTTACTATAGGCCTCAATGCACTCCCAAATATCCCTTTGCAGATTCCATGAAAATAGTGTTAGCAAATTGCACCATGAAAAGAAAGGTGTAAATCTGTGAGATGAATTCAAACCTCTCAAAGAACTTTCTCAGAAAACTTCTTTTTATTTTTTATCTGAAAATATATCCTTTGACAACATAGTCTTCAATGTGATCCAAATATCCCTCCTCAGATTCCCCAAAAACAGTGGTACCAAACTGAGCCATGAAAAATCATGTAACTCTGTGAACTGAATTAACATATCACAATGTAGGTTCTCAGAAAGCTTCTTTCCAGTTTTTAACTGAGGATAATTCCCTTTCACCATAAGTTTCAATGCGCTCCAAAATATCGCACTGCAGATTCCAAGAAGACAGTGTTAGCAAACTGCTCAATGAAAAGAACAGTGTAACTTTGTAAGATGAAGTTACGCATCACAGAGAAGTTTCTCAGAAAGCTGCTTTTTTTTTCTGAGCACATTTCATTCTTCAACATTGGCCTCACTTTTCTCACAAATATCCCTTTGTTGATTCCACCAAAACAGTGTTAGCAAATTGCTCCATGAAAAGAAAGGTGTTACTCTGTGAGATGAATACATGTATCACAAGAAGTTTCTCAGAAAGCTTCTTTCTGGTATTATCTGAGGATATTTAGTTCATCACCATAGGCTTCAATGCGATCCAAAATATCCCTTCTCAGACTCCCCCAAAACAGTGTTATCAAACTGATTAATGAAAAGAATCGAGTAACTCTGTGAGAAGATTGACAAATTACAAAGCAGTTTCTCAGAAAGCTTCTTTCTTCTTTTTGTCTGAGGATGTTCCTTTTGTCATCATAACCTTCAATACACTCCTAAATGACCCATTGCAGATTGCACAAAAACAGTCTTAGGAAACAGCTCAATGAAAATTACAGTGTAATTCTGTGAGATGAACTCACACATCACAAAGTAGCTTCTCATAAAACTTCCTCATAGTTTTTATCTGTGGATATTTTGTTTTTCACCATAGACCTCAAATCACTCCCATATATCCTTTTGGACATTCCACTAAAACAGTGTTATCAAACAGCTCAATGAAAAGAGTAGTGTAACTCTGTGAGATGAACTCACACATCACAAAGCAGGTTCTCAGAAAGCTTCTTTCTGATTTTTATCTGAGGATACTTCCTATTTCACCACAGGCCTAAATATGCTCAGAAGTATTGCTTTGCAGATATCACGAAAATAGTGTTAGCAAACTGCTCCATGGAAGGAAAGGTGTAACTCTGTAAGACGACTTCACACATCACAAAGAACTTTCTCAGAAAGTTTCTTTCTAGTTTTTATCTGAGGATATTTACTTTTTCAACATATGCTTCAATGTGATCCAAAATATCCCTTCTCAGATTCCCTTAAAACAGTGCCACCAAACTGCTCCAAGAAATGAATAATGTAACACTGTGAGATGAATTAACACATCAGAAAGTGTTTCCTCAGAAAGCTTCTTCTAGTTTTTTTTGCGGATATTTCCTTTGTCACCAAAAGCTTCAATGCACTCTGAAATATCCCTTTGCAGAATCCACGAAAACTGTGTTCCCAAACTGCTCGATCAGAAATACTGTGTAACTCCTTGACATGAATTAGCACATCAGCAAACTGTTTCTCAGAAAGCTTCTTTCTAGTTATTATCTGAGGATATTTACTGTTTCACCGTAGGTCTCAATGCACTCCCAAATATCCCTTTTAGGATTCCACAGAAACAGTGTAAGCAAACTGCTCCAAAGCAAGAAAGGTGTAACTATGTGAAATGAATTCACACATTACAAATAACTTTCACAGAAAATTTCTTTCTAGTTTTTATCTGAGAATATTTCCTTTGTCACCTTAGGCATCAATGCAATCCAAAATATCCCTTCTCAGATTCCCCAGAAGCACTGTTACCTAACTGCTCCATGAAATGAACTATGTAAGTCAGTGAGATGAATTCACAAATCGGAAAGCAGTTTCTCAGAAAGCTTCTTTCTGTTTTATGTCTCAGGATATTTCCTTTGTCACAATAACCTTCAATGTTCTCCAAAATATCCCATTTCAGATTCCAAGAGAGCAGTGTTAGCAAACTGCTGAATGAAAAGAATAGTGTAGCTCTGTGAGATGAATTCACACATCAGAAAACATTTTTTCAGAAATCTTCTTTTTGGTTTTTTTATGAAGATATTTTCTCTGCCACCATAGGCTGCAGTCCACTCCCTAATATCCTACTGCAGATTCCATAAAAACAGTGTTACCAAACTGATACATGATAAGAAAAGTTTAACTCTGTGAGATAAATACACACATCACAAAGAACTTTCTCAGAAAGCTTCTTTCTAGTTTTTATCTGAGGATACTTTTTTTTGTCACCATTTGCTTCAAAGTGATCCAAAATATCCTCTCTCAGATTCCACAAAAACAGTGCTACAAAACTGCTCCATTGAAATAATGGTGTAATTCTGTGAGATGAATTGACATATAACAAAGCGCTTTCTCAGAAAGCTCCTTTCTAAGTTTTAACTGAGAATATTTCCTTTGTCATCATATTCCTCCATCAGCTCCAAAATATCCCATGGCAGATTCCAAGAAAAATGTGTTAGTAAACCTCTCAATGAAAGCAACAGTGTAACTCTTTGAGGTGAATTGACACATTACAAAGTAGTTTCACAGAAAGATTCATTTAGGTTTTTATCTGAGGATATTTCCTTTATCACCATAGACATCAAGGCGCTCCGAAATATCCTATTGCAGATTCCAAGAAAACAGTGTTATCAAACTGCTCAAAGATAACAACAATATAACTCGATGAGATAAATTCACGCAATACAAAGCAGTTTCTCAAAAATCTTCTTTCTCGTTTTAGTCTGAGGATATTTCCTTTTTCACCTTAGGCCTCAAAGCACTCACAAATATCCCTTTGCAGATTTCATGAAAAGAGTGTTAGCAAGCTCCTCCATGAAAAGAAAGGTGTTACTCTGTGAGATGAATACATATATCAAAAAGAATCTTCTCATAAAGCTGATTTCTACTTTTTATCTGATGATTTTCCTTTGTCACCATAGGCTTCAATGCGATAAAAAATATCCCTTCCCAGATTCCTGACAAGCAGTCCTACCATACTGCTCCTTGAATCAGATTGTGTAACTCTGTGACATGAAGTCACAAATCACAAAGCAGTCTCTCAGAAACCTTCTTTCTAGTTTTTGTATGAGGGTATTTCCTTTGTCACCCTAAGCTTCAATGATCTCTGAAATATCCCGTTGCATATTCCAAGAAAAGAGTGTTAGCCAACTGTTCAATGCTAGGAATGGTGCAACTCTACAAGGTGAATTCACACATCACAAAGCAGTTTCTCAGAAGGCTTCTTTCTAGTTTTTATCTGAGGATATTTCCTTTTTCACTTTAGGCTCTATGCATTCCCAAATATCCCTTTGCAGATTCCAGGAATACAGTGATAGCAAACTACTCCATGTATAGAAAGGTGTAACTTTGTGAGATGAATTCACACATCACAAAGAACTTTCTCAGAAAGCTTCTTTTTAGTTTCTATCAGAGGATATTTCCTTTGTCACCATAGGCTTGTATGAGATCCGAAATATTCCTTTCAGATTCCCCAAAAACATTGGTACCAAACTGTTCGATGAAAAGAATCGTGTAACTCTGTGAGATGAATTAACACATCACAAAGCAGTTTCTCAGAAAACTTCTTTCTATTGTTATATGAGCCTATTTCCTTTACAACCATAGGCTTCAAAGCGTTCCAAAGTATCCCTTCTCAGACACCACACAATCAGTGATGCCAAAGTGCTCCCTCAACAGAAACTTTTAGCTCTATGAGATGAATACCCACATCACAAAGGGGTTTCTCAGAAAGCTTCTGTCCTGTTTTTACCTGAAGTTATTTCCTTTATCACCATTGGACTCTATGTGCTCCTGAGTATCCCTTTGTAGATTCCCCAAAGCAGTGTTACCAAACTGCTCAATGAAAAGAAAGGTGTAACTCTGTGAGATGAATACACCCATCACAAAGCAGTTTCCAGAAAGCTTCTTTCTAGTTTACATCTAAGGATACTTCCTTTTTCATCATAATCTTCATTGTTCTCCCAAGTATCTCTTGTAGCATACCACAAAAAAAGTGATGCCGGACTGTTCAATTAAAAAAAAAAGATTAAATTCTATGAGATGAACACACACACCACAAAATTGTTTCTCGAAAAGCTTCTCTCCTGTTTTTATCTGAAGTCATTTCCTTTTTTACCATAGAGCTCTAGGAGCTCCCGAATATCACTTTGCAGATTCCACAAAAACAGTGTTACCAATGTGCTCAAAGGAAACAAAGGTTTATCTCTGTGTGATGAAATCACTCATCACAAAGAAATTTCTCAGGAAGCTTCCATCTAGTTTTTATCTCAGGATATTTCCTTATCCACCATTGGCTCCATGTGCTCCAAAATATCCCTTTTAAGACAGCACAAAAACTGTGCTACCAAACTGATCCATAAAAAGAATCATGTAACTCTGTGAGATGAATTAACAAATCACAAAGGGGTTTCTCAGATAGCTTCTTTCTAGTTTTTATATGAGGATATTTCCTTTGTCAACATAAACTTCAATGCGCTCCGATATATCCCATTGCAGATTCCAACGAAACACTTTGAGCAAACTGCTCAATGAAAAGATCTGTGTAACTATGTAAGATGAAGTCACACATCACAAATCAGTTTCTCTGAAGGCTTCTTTCTTGTTTTAATCTGAGGATATTTCCTTTTTCACTATAGGCCTCGGTGCACTCCCAAATAGCCCATTGTGGATTCCACATAAACAGTGTTAGTAAGCTACTCCATGAAAAGAAAGGTGTAACTCTGTGAGATGAATTCACACAATTCAAAGAATTTTCTCAGAAAGCTTCTTTTTAGTTTTTATCCTAAGATATTTCCTTTGTCACCATAGGCTTCAATGCAATCCTAAATATCCCTTCTGAGATTACTCAAAAAGAGTGCTACCAAACTGATCCATGAAAAGAATCATGTAACACTGTGAGATTAATTCACAAATCACAAAGCAGTTTCTCAGAATGATTTTTCTAATTTTTGTCTAAGGATATTTTCTTTGTCTCCCTAAGCTTCAACGTGCTCCAAAAATCCCAATGCAGATTCCAAGAAAACATTGTTAGTAAGCTGCTCGATGAAAAGAACAGTGTAACTCTGTGAGATGAATTCACACATCACAAAGCAGTGTCTCAGAAATCTCCCTGTTGGATATTATCTGAGGATATTTCCTTTGTCACCCTAGGCTTCAATGTACTCCCAAATATCCTATTGCAGATTCCATGAAAACAGTTTTATCAAGCATCTGAATGAAAAGAATGGTTTACCTCTGTGAGATAAATTCACACATCACAAAGCAGTTTCTCAGAAAGCTTTTTTCTAGTTTTTACGTGAGGATATTTAGTTTTTCACCATAGGCCACAATGTGCTCCCAAATATCCTTTGTGTATTCCATCAAAACTATGTTAGCAAACTATTTCATGAAAAGGAAGGTGTAACTCTGTGAAATGAATTCGAACTTTACAAAGAAGGTTCTCAGAAAACTTCTTTTTGGTTTTTATCTGAGGATATTTCCTTTTTCACCATAGGATTCAATGAGCTCCAAAATATCCTATTTCAGATTCCACGAAAACAGTGTTATCAAAGAGGTCAATGAAAAGAATGGTGTAACTCTGTGAGATGAATTCACACATCACAAAGAACTTTCTCAGAAAGATTCTTTCTGGTGTTTATCTGAGGATATTTTCTTTTTCACTCTAGGGCTCAATATGCACCAAAATATCACTTTGCATATTCCATGAAAACAGTGTTAGCAAACTGCTCAATGAGAAGAACAGTGTAACTATGTGAGATGAATTCCCATGTCACAAAGGAGTTTCTCACAACGCTGCTTTTTGCTTTTTAATTTGGATATATCCTTGGTCACCATAGGCTCCAATGCACTCCCAAATATCCCTTTGCACATTCCAGGACAACAGTGTTAGCAAAAGGTACCATGAATAAAAAGCTGTAGCTCTGTGAGATGAATTCACACGTAACAAAGAACTTTCTCAGAAAGATTCTTTCTAGATTTTTTCTGAGGATATTTCCTTGGTCATCATAGTCTAGAATGTGACCCATAATATCCGT
>NW_012116522.1:944087-964447 GCF_000951035.1 Colobus angolensis palliatus | reverse complement strand
CTGAGGATATTTCCTTGGTCATCATAGTCTAGAATGTGACCCATAATATCCGTTCTCGGATTCCCCAAAAACAGTGCTACCAAACTAATACATGGAAAGAATCATGTAAATCTGTGAGATAAATTAACATATCACAAAGCAGTTTCTCAGAAAGTTTCTTTCTAGTTTTTATATGAGGATATTTCCTTTGTCATCATAAGATTCAATGAGCTCTGAAATATCCCATTGCAGATGCCAAGAAAACAGTGTTGGCAAACAACTCAATGAAAGCAACATCGTAACTCTCTGAGATGAATTCCCACATCACAAAGCAGTTTCTCAGAAAGCTTCTTTCTAGTTGTTTTCTGACGATATTTCCTTTGTCACCATAGGCTTCAATGCAATTCCAAATATCCCTTCTCCAATTCCCCCAAAACAGTGCTAATACACTTCATCGTGAAAAATGTGGTGTAACTCTGTGAGATGAATTCTCACATCACAAAACTATTTCTCAGAAAGCCTCTTTGTACTTTTTATCTGAGGATAATTCCTTTCTCACCATATTCCTCAATACGTTCCCAAATATCCCTTTGAAGATTCCATGAAAAAAAGGTCGTGCTACTCTATGAGATGAATGCACACATCATAAAGCAGTTTCTCAAAAATCTTCTCTGTAGTTTTTTCTGAGAATATTCTGTTTGTCAACATAGGCTTCAATGTGATCCAAAATATCCCTTCTCAGATTCCCCAAAAACGGTGCTACCAAACTTCTCCATGGAAAGAATTGTGTAAGTCTGTGAGATGAACTCACAAGTAAGAAAGCAGTTTCATAGAATGTTTCTTTCTCGTTTTTGCCTGAGGATATTTCCTTTGCCACCCTAGGCTTCAATGCACTCCCAAATATCCTATAGCAGATTCCATGTAAACACTTTTACCAAACTGCTCCAAGAAAAGAATCATGCTACTCTGTGAGATGAATACACACATCTTGAAAAAGTTTATCAGAAAGCTTCTTTCTAGTCTTTATCTGAGGGTATTTCCTTTTTGCCCATAGACTTCAAGGTGACCAAAAATATCCCCTCTCACATTCCCCCAAAATAGTGTTGTTAAACTTCTCCATGAAATGAATGGTGTAACCCTGTGAGATAAATTCAAAAAACACAAAGTAGTTTCTAGAAGGCTTCTTTCTATTTTTTTATGAGGATATTTCCTTTGTCACCATAACCTTCAATGCACTCTGAAATATCCAATGGCAAATTCCAAGAAAACAGTGTTAGCAAATTGCTCAATGAAAACAACATTGTAACTCTCTGAGATGAATAACCACACCCCAAAGCAGTTTCTCAGAAAACTTCTTTCTATTTTTTATGTGAGAATATATCATTTTTCACCATAGACCCCAATATGCTCCCCAATATCAATTTGCAGATTCCGTGAAAGCAGTGTTAGCAAAATGCTCCCAGAAAGGAAACGTGTAACTCTATGAGATGAATTCACACATCATGAAGAAGCTTCTCAGATAGCTTCTTTCTAGTTTTGATCTGATGATATTTCCATTGTCATCATAGGTTTCAAAGTGATAGAAAAATCCCTCCTCAGATTCCCCAAAAGCAATGCTACCAAAATGATCCATGAAAAGAATCCTGTAACTCTGTGAGATCAATAAACTCATCACAAATCGGTTTCTCAGCAATAATTTTTTTAGTTTTTATATGATGATATTTTCTTTGTCACCATAAGTTCCAATGTGCTCCTAAATATACCATTGCAGATTCCAAGAAAAGAGTGTTTGCAAACTTTTCAATGAAAAGAATGGTGTAACTCCATGAGGTGAATTCACACATCACAAAACAGTTCCTCAGAAAGCTTCTTTGTAGAGTTTTCTTAGGATATTTCCTTTTTCACTGTAGTCCACAATTTTCTCTGAAATATCCCTTTGCAGATTAAATGATAGCAGAGTTAGCAAACTGCTCCATGAAAAGAAAGGTGTAACTGTGACATGTATCCACACATCACAAAACTGTTTCTCAGAAAGATTCTTTCTAGTTATTATCTGAGGATATTTCCTTTTTCACATTTCTCACTCTGCTCCTGAATATCCCATTGCAAATTCCATGAAAAAAGTGTTATCAAACTTCTCAATGAAAAGAAAAGTGTAACTCTATGAGATGAATTCATACATCAAATAGTAGTTTCACAGAAATCTTCTTTTTGGTTTTTATCTGGGGATATTTCCTTTCTCACCATAAGTTTCAATCTGCTCCCAAGTACCCTATTGCAGATTCCATGAAAACAATATTATCAATCTGCTCAATGAAAACAACGGTGTAAATATGTGAGAGGAAGTCACACATAACAAAGCAGTTTTTCAGAAACCTACTTTCTAGTTTTTATCTCAGGATATTTCCTTTTTCACTATGGGCCTCAATGTGCTCCCCAATATCCCTTTGCATATTCCACGGAAACAGTGATAACAAACTGCTCCATGAAAAATAAGGTGTAACTCTGTGAGATGAATTCACAAATCACAAAGCAGTTCCTCAGATAGCTGCTTTTTTGATTTTATCTGTGGATATTTCCTTTGTCACCATAGGCTTCAATGTACTCCCAAATATCCTACTGCAGATTTCTCAAAAAGAGTCTTGTCAAACTGCTCAATAAAAACAATGGTGTAACTCTGTGAGACGAGTTCGCACATCAAAAAGAACTGTCTCAGAATGCTTCTTTCTAGTTTTTATCTGAGGATATTTGCTTTGTCACCGTAGACTTCAATATGATCCCAAATATCCATTCTCAAATTCCCCAAAAACAGTGCCACCAAACTGACCCATGGAAAGAATCATGTAACTCTGTGAGATGAGTCACCACATCACAGACCAGTTTTTCAGAAGGCTTCTTTCCACTTTTTCTAAGAGGATTTTTCCTGTGTCACCATAAGCTTCAGTGTGCTCTGAAATATCCAATTGCAGAATCGAAGAAAACAGTGTTAGCAAACTGCTCAATGAAAATAACACTGTAACACTGTGAGATGAATTCACACATCACAAAGCAGAATCTCAGAAAGCTTCTTTCTAGTTTTTGACTGAGGATGTTTCCTTTTACCCCATAGGTCTCATTGCACTCCCATATATCCTTTTGCAGATTCTGCGAAAACAGTTTTAGAAAACTGCTCAATGAAAAGAACGGTGTGACTCTGTGAGATAAATTCACACATCACAAACTGGTTTCTCAGTAAGGTTTTTCCCAGTTTTAATCCGAGGATATTTTGTTTTTCAACATAGCACTCAATACATTCCCAAATATACAATTGCAGAAAGGTGTAACTCTGTGTGGTGAATTCACACATTGCTAAGAAGTTTCCCAGAAAGCTTCTTTCTACTTTTATCTGAGGATATTACCTTTGTCACCATAGGCCTCAATGCGAGCCAAAATATCTCTTCTCAGTTTCCCCAAAGCCAGTTTTACCAATCAGATTCATGAAAAGAATCTTGTAACTCTGTGAGATGAATTAAACATCACAAAGCGTTTTCTCAGAAAGCTTCTTTCTATTTCTTATATGAGGATATTTCTTTTGTCACCCTCAGCTTCAATTCTCTCCAAAATATCAGATTACAGAATCCAAGAAAACAGTGTTAGCAAATTGCTCTAAGAAAAGAACAATGTCACTCTGGGAGATGAATACACACATTGCAAGCCATTTCTCACAAAGCTTTTTTCTAGTTTTTATCTGAGGTTATTTCCATTTTCAATATAGGCCTCTATGTACTCTCAAATATCACTTTGCAGATTCCATGACAATAGTGTTAACAAACTGCTCCATGTAGACAATGGTGTATCTCTGTGAGAGGAATTCACACATAACAGTGAACTTTCTCAGAAAGCTTCTTTCTAATGTTATCTGAGGTTATTTCCTTTGTATAGGTTTCAGTTGTATATTGTATAGGCTTCAATGGGATTGAAATCACCCCTTCTCAGATTCCCCAAAAACAGTGCTACAAAACTTCTCCATGAAAAGAGTGGTGTAACTCAGTGAGATGAATTCACACATCACAAAGCCGTTTCTCATAAAGTTTCTTTCAGGTGATATTTCCTTTTTCACCATAGGCCTCATCTCACTCCCAAATATCTCTTTGTAGATGCCAAGAAAATAATGTTAGCAAACCGATCCATCAAAAGAAATGTGTTATTCTGCGAGATGAAAGCAATTTCTCAGAAAGCTTCTTTCTAGCTTTTATCTGAGGATATTTAGTTTTTCACCATAGGCCTTAATGCTCTCCCAAATATCCCTTTGCAGATTAAATGAAAACAGTGTTATCAAACCGCTCAATGAAAACTACAGTGAAACTCTGTAAGAGGAATTCAAACATCACAGGGTAGTTTCTCAGAAAGCTTCTTTCTAGTTTTATTCTGACGATATTTCCTTTTTCACTATAGGCCTCAAAGTGCTGCCAAATATCCTTTTGTAGATTCCATGAAAACGGTGATAGCAAACTACTCAAAGCAAAGAACAGTGTAACTCTGAGAGATGAATGCATACGTCACAATGCAGTTTCTCAGAATGCTTCATTCTAGTTCTTATCTGAGGATATTCAGCTTTTCACCATAGGCCTAATATGTTCCCAAATATCCTTTGAAGAGTCCACGAAAACAGCGTTAGCAAATGGTTCCATGAAAAGAATGTTGTAACTTAGTGAGGATAATTCACACATCACAAAGTGCTTCTGGAGAAAACTTCTTTCTAGTTTTCATCTGAGGATATTTAATTGGTAACCACAGGCTTCAATGAGATCCCAAATATCCCTTCTAGGATTCTCTGAAAACAGTGCTACCAAAGTGATCCATGAAAACAGTAGTGTAGCACTGTGAGATGAATTCACAAATCACGAAGCAGTTTCTCAGAGAGCTGCTTTCTAGTTTTTGTCTGAGGATATTTCGTTTGTCACAATAAACTTCAATGCACTGCGAAATATCCAATTGCAGATTCCACTAAAACAGTGTTAGCAAACTGCTCAATGAAAAGAAGAGTGTAACTCTGTGAGATGAATTCACACATAAAAAAGCAGTTTCCCAGAAAGCTTCCTTCCATTTTTTTATCTGAGGATATTTCCGTTTTCGCCATAGGCCTCATACACTCCAAAATATCCCTTTGCAGTTTCCACGAAAACACTGTATTCAAACAGCTCAATGAAAATAACGGTGTAACTCTGTGAGATAAATTCACACATCACAAAGCAGTTTGTCAGAAAGATTCTTTCTAGATTTTATCTGAGGTTATTTCCTTTGTCACCATAAGTTTCAATGTGCTCCGAGTTATCCCATTGCAGATTCCATGAAACAGTGTTATCAAACTGCTCAATGAAAAGAACAGTGTAACACTGTGAGATGAATTCACACATCACAAAGCAGTTTCTCACAAAGCTTCTTTCTATTTTTTATTTGAGGATGTTTCCTTTGCCACTATATTCCACAATGAACTCCCAAATATCCCTTTGCAGATTACACAAAAACAGTGTTAGCAAACAGTGCCATGTAAAGGAAAGTGTACCTCTATTACATGAATTCACACATCACAAAGAAGTTTCTCAGAAAGCTTCTTTCTAGTTTTTCTCTTAGGATATTTCCTTCCTCACCATAGGCTTCATTGCAATCCAAGATATCTCCTCTGGGATTCCCAAAAATAGTGTTCCCAAACTGCTCCATGAAAAGAAAGGTGTAACTCTGTTAGATGAATTCACACATCACAAAGCAGTTTCTCAGAAAGCTTCTTTCTAGTTTTTGTCTGAGAATATTTCCTTTGTCACCGAAGCTTCAATGCACTCCAAAATATCCCATTGCAAATTATCAGAAAACAGTGTAAGCAAACTGTTCAATGTAAAGAACAGTGTAACTCTTTGAGATGAATTCATACATCACAGAGCAGTTTCTCTGAAAGCTTCTTTCTAGTTTTTACGGAGGATATTCCATTTTTCCGCTATAAGCCTCAATGTGCTTCCAAATACTCCTTTGCAGATTCCACGAAAACAGTGTTAGAAAACTGCTCCATGAAAAGAAAGGTGTAACTCTGTGACATGCGTTCACACGTCACAAAATCTTTCTCAGAAAGCTTCTTTCTAGTTTTAATCTGAAGATATTTCCCTTGCCACCATTTTCTTCAATGCTGTCCAAAATATCCCTTCTCAGACTCCACAAAATAGTCTTACCAAACTGCTCCGTGGAAAGAATTGTGTAACACTGTGAGATGAATTAACAGGTCAGATAGTGTTTCATCAAAAAGCGTCTTTCCAGTTTTTATATGAGTTTATTTCCTTTGTCACCTTAAGCTTCAATGCACTCCAAAATATCCCGTTGCAGATTCCACAAAAACAGTGTTAGCAAACTTCTCAATGGAAAGAATGGTGTAACTCTGTGAAATGAATTTACACATTATGAAAGAGTTTCTCAGAAATCTTCTTTTTGGTTTTTGTCTGAGGATATTTCCTTTGTCACCATAGGCTTCAATGTGCTCCCAAACATAGTATTGCAGTTTCCACAAAAACAGTGTTATCAAGCTGCTCATTGAAAAGAGTCGTGTAACTCTGTGAGATGAGTTCACATGTCACAAAGAACTTCCACAGAAAGCTTATTTCTAGCTTTTATCTGAGGGTATTTAATTTTCAAAATAGACTTCAATGCGATTCCAAATATAAATTTTCAGATTCCCCAAAAACAGTGCTACTAAACTGATCCATTAAGTAAATCGTGCAACTCTGTGAGATGAATTCACAAATCACAAAGCAGTTTCTCAGAAAGCGTATTTCTAGTTTTTGTCTGAGGATATTTCCTTTGTCACTGGAAGCTTCAATGTGCTCCAAAATATCCCATTGCAAATTCCAAGAAAACAGTGTTAGCAAACTGTTCAATGAAAAGAACAGAGAAACTCTGTGAGGCAAATTTACACGTCACAAAGCAGTTTCTCAGAATGTTTCTTTCCAGTTTTTATCTGAGGATATCCCATTTTTCACTGCAGGCCTCAATGTGGTCCCAAATATTCCTTTGCAAATTCCATGGAAACTGTGTTAGAACACTACTCCATGAAAAGAAAGGTTTATTTCTGTGAGATGAATTCACATGTCATAAAATCTTTCTGAGAAATCTTCATCTTAGATTTTATCTGAGGATATTTCCTTCATCACCATAGTATTCAGCACTATCAAAAACGTCCCTTCTGAGTTTCCACAGTTCAATATCACCAAATTGCTCTATGAAAGGAATCATGTAACTCTGTGAGAAGAATGAACACATCAGAAAGCGTTTCCTCAGAAAGCATCCTTCTAGTTTTTATATGAGTGTATTTCCTTTGTTACCTTAATCTTCAATGCGCTCTGAAATGTCTCTTTCCAGATTCCATGAAAACAGTGTTAGAAAATTTCTTAATGAAGCAAACGGTGTAACTCTGTGAGGGGAATTCACACATAACAAAGTAGTTTATCGGAAATCTCCTTTTTGGTTTTTATCTGAGGATATTTCCTTTGTCGCCATAGGCTTCAATGTGCTCCCAAATATAGTATTGCAGATTCCACTAAAACAGTATTATCAAACTGCTCAATGAAAAGAGTGGTGTAACTCTGTAAGGTGAGTTCACACGTCACAAAGAGCTTTCCCAAAAAGCTTCTTTCTAATTTCTATCTGAGGGTATTTAATTTTCAAAATAGACTTCAATGTGTTGCCAAATATAACTTTTGAGATTCCCCCAAAACAGTAATTTCTCAGAAACATTCTTTGTAGTTTTTGTCTGAGGATATTTCCTTTGTCACCACAAGCTTCAAGGCCCTCTGAAATATCCCATTGCAGATTCCAAGAAAACAGTGTTAACAAACTGCTCAATGAAAAGAACAGTGTAATTCTGTGAGGTGAATTCACACATCAAAAAGTAGTTTCTCAGAACGCTTCTTTCTATTTTTTATCTGTGGATATTTCCTTTTAAACCAAAATCCTCAATTCACTCCCAAATATCCCTTTGCAGATTCCACGAAAATAGTGTTAGTAATCTGCTGCAAGAAAATAAAGGTGTAACTCTGTGAGATGAATTCACACGTCAAAAAAAAATTTCTCAGAACGCTTCTTTCTAGTTTCTATATGAGGATATTTCCTTTGTCACCATGGGCTTTAAGGTGATCGATATTATCCTTTCTCAGATTTCCCAAAAACATGCTACCAAACTGTTCCATGAAAAGGATTGAGTAACTCTGTGAGATGAATTCAAAAATCACAAAGCAGTTTCTCAGAAAGCTTCTTTCTATTTTTTGTCTGAGGATATTTCCTTTTTCACCATAGGTCTCAATTCACTCCCAAATATCCCTTTGTAGTTTCTATGAAAATAGTGTTAGAAAAGTGCTCCATGAAAGAAAGGTGTAAATCAGTGAGGTGAATTCACACATCACAAAGCTGTTTCTCAGAAAACTTCCTTTTGTTTTTTGTCTCTGAATATTTCCTAAGTCATTGTAGACTTCAATGCACTCCCAAATATCCTATTGTAGATTCCAGGAAAGCAGTGTTATCAAATTGCTCCAAGTAAAGAGACATCCAAATCTGTGCAATGAATTCACACATCACAAAGCAGTTTCTCAGAAAGCTTCTTTCAAGTTTTTATCTGAGGATATTTCCTTTTTCAATATAGGCTTCAATACTATTCAAAGTATCCCTTCTCAGATTCCCCCAAAAGAGTGCTACACAACTGTTCTATGGAAAGGGTGGTGTAACTCTGTGAGATGAATTCACACATCCAAAGCTGTTTCTCAGATATATTATTTCTAGTTTTTAACTGAGGATATTTCCTTTCCACCATATTACTCAATGTACTCCAGAACATCCCATTGCAGGTTCCACGAAAAAAGAGTTAGCAAACTTCTCAATTAAAAGAATGGTGTAACTCTGTAATATCAACTCAAACATCACAAAGCAGTTTCACAGAAAGCTTATTTTTGTTTTTTATCTGAGGATATTTCCTTTTTCACTAGAGGATTCAAGGCACTCCAAAATATCCTATTGCAGCCTCCACGAAAACAGTGTTATCAAACTGCTCCATTAAAAGAAAGATGTAACTTTGTGAGATGAATTCATAAATCACAGAAAGCGTTCTCAGAAAACTTCTTTCTAGTTTTTATCTGAGGATATTTCCTCTCTCACCATAGGCTTCAACGTAATGTAAAATATCACTTCAGAGATTGCCCAAAATTTTGCTACCAAACTGATCCGTTAAAAGAATCCTGCAACTGTGTGAGATGAATTCACAAATCACAAAGCAGTTTCTCAGAAAGCTTCTTTCTAGTTTTAGTCTGAGGATATTGCCTTTGTCATTGTAGACTTCAATGCTATCCCAAATATCCTATTGCTGATTCCATGAAAACAGTGTTATCAACCTACTCCAAGAAAAGACTCGTGTAGCTCCATGACATGAATTCACACACCACAAAGCTCTTTCTCAGAAAGCTTCTTTTTAGTTTTACTCTGAGGATATTTCCTCTCTCACCATAGGCCTCAATGCCCTCCTGAATATCCCAATGCAGATTCCAGGTAAAAAGTGTTAGCAAACTTCTCAATGAAAGGAATGGTGTAACACTGTGAGGTGAATTTACACATCATAAATTAGTTTCCCTAAAAACTTTTTTAGTTTTTTATCTGAGGATACTTCCTTTGCCACATAGGATTCAATGAACAAGCAAATATCGTATTACAGATTCCATGAAAACAGTGTTATCAGACTGCTCAATAAAAAGAATGGTAAAGATCTGTAATTCACACATCACAAAGCAGTTACTCAGAATGTTTCTTCCTAGTTTTTTTCTGAGGATATTTCCTTTATCAATGTAGGCCTCAGTGCACTCCAAACTATCCCTTTGCAGATTCCAAAATAAACATGGTTGGAAACTGCTCCATGAAAGAAAGGTGTAACTCTGTGAGATGAATTCACGTATTACAAAGAAATAACTCAGAAAGTTTCTTTCTAGCTTTTATCTGGGGATATTTCCTTTGTCACCATAGGCTTCATTGCCATTGAAAATAACCCTTCTCAGATTCCCCAAAAACAGTGCAACAAAACTGACCCATAAAAAAAATCATGTAACTCTCTGAGGTGAATAAATACATCACAAAGCGATTGCTCACAAAGGTTCTTTCTAGTTTTTGTCTGACGATATTGCCTTTGTCACCATAGGCCTCAATGTGATCCAAAATATCCCTTCTCAGACTCCCCACAAAGAGTGTTACCAATCTGCGCCATGATAATAAAGGTGTAAATTTGTGAGGAGAATTCATATGTCACTAAGCACTTTCACAGAAAGCTTCTTTTATTTTGTCTGATGCTATTTCTTTTGTCACCAAAAGCTTCAATGCAATCTGAAATATCCTATTGCAGATTCCATGAAAAAAGTGTTAGCCAAGTGCTACAAGAAAAGTTTGGTGTAACTCTGTGAGATGAATTCACACACCACAAAGCATTTTCTCAGAAAGCTTCCTTCTGGTTTTTTTCTGAGGATATTTCCTTTTTCACCATAGGTTTCATCTCGCTCCCAAATATCATTTTGTAGATTCCACGAAAACTGTGTTAGCAAACAGCTCCATTAAAAGAAAGGTGTTACTCTATGGAATGAGTGCACACATCACAAAGAAGTTTCTCAGAAAGATTATTCCTGGTTTTTATCTGATTATATTTCCATTGTCACCCTAGGCTTCAAGGTGATCCAAAATATCCCTTCCCAAATTCCCCAAAAACATTGTTACCAAACTGTTCCACGAAAAGAATGGTGTAATTCTGTAAGATGAATTCACACATCACAAAGCTGTTTCTCAGACCACTTCTTTCTAGATTTTAACTGTGCATATTTCCATTTTCTCCATATACCTGAATGCTCTCCAGACTATCCCATTGCAGTTCCCATTGTAGATTCATTGAGAAACCTTCTCAATGAAAATAACTTGGTAAATCTGTGAGATGAATTCACATATCACAAAGCAGCTTCACAGAAAGCTTCTTTTTAGATTTTTATCTGAAGGTATTTCCTCTTTCACCATAGGTCTCAAGGCACTGCCAAATAACCCTTGGCAGATTTCAAGAAAACAGTTTGAGCAAACGGCTCCATGAAAAGAAAGGTGTGACTATGTGGAATAAATTAACACATGACAAAGACCTTACTCAGCAACCTTCTTTCTAGTTTTTATCTAAGGATATTTCCTTTGTAACCATAGGCTTCGATGTGATTCAAAATATCTATTCTCAGATTCCCCAAAAACAGTGCTACAAAACTACTCCATGAAAAGGATCGTGTAGCTCTATGAGATGAATTCACACAACACAAAGCAGTTTCTTAGAAAGCTTCTTTCAAGTTCTTTTATGAGCATATTTCCTTTGTCACCTTAGGCTTCAATGATATCCAAAATATCCGTTCTCAGACTCCCCAAAAACAGTGCTACAGAATTGCTTCAGGAAGAGATTGGTGTAACTCTGTGAGATGATTTGACACATAACAAGCGGTTACTCAGAAAGCTTCTTTCTAGTTTTTATATGAGAATATTTCCTTTTTTACCATATTCATCAATGAGCTCCAAAATATCTCATTGCAGATTCCAGGAAAAAAGTGTTAGCAAACTTCTCAATGAACAGAACTTTGTAACTCTATGATGTAAATTTACACATCACAAAGCAGTTTCACAGAAAGCTTCCTTTTGGTATTGACCTGAGGATGTATCCTTTGTCACAATAAACTTCAATGTGCTCCCAAATATCCTATTGCAGATTCCAAGAAAACAGTGTTATGTGACTGCTCAAATAAAATAATAGTGTAACTCTTTGAGATGAATTCACATATCATGAAGCAGTTTCTCAGAAAGCTTCTTTATAGTTTTTATCTAAGGATATGTCCTTTTCACTATAGGCCTCAAAGTTCTCACAAATATCCCTTCTCAGATTGCCCAAAACAGTGCTACCAAACTGCTCCATGAAAGCAGTCTTGTAACCCTGTGAGATGAATTCGCAACTCATAAAGCAGTTTGTCAGAAAGTTTCTTACTAGTTTTTGTCTGAGGATATATGCTTTGTCAACCTAAGCTGCATTGAGCTCAGAAGTATCCCATCGCAGATTTCAAGAACACAGTGTTAGCAAACTCCTCAATGAAAAGAACAGTGTAACTGTGTGAGATGAATTCATACATCAAAAAGCAGTTTCTAAGAAAAATTCTTTTTTGTTTTTATCTGATGATGTTCCCTTTGTCAACATAGGCTTCAATGTGATCCAAATTATCCCTTCTTAGGTTCCCCAAAAATGGTGCTACCAAACTGCTCCATGAAAGGAATAATGTAACCTGTAAGATGAATTAACACATCACCAATCAGTTTCTCAGGAAGATTTTTCCAATTTTTTTTTGTGGTTATTTCCTTTTCCATCCTAGCCTTCAATGTACTCCCAAATACCCTTCTCAGACAACACAAAAACAGAGATACCAAAGTGTTCCCTCAACAGAAACGTTTAGCTCTATGAGATGAATGCACATATCACAAAGGAGATTCTCAGAAAGTTTCTCTTCACTTTTTAACCTGAAAATATTTCCTTTCTCACCACTAGACCCTGTGCACTCCAGAATATCCCTTTGCATATTCCACAGAACAATGTTATTGAAATGCTTAATGAAAAGGAAAGTGTAACTCTGTGAGATGAATTCACCCATCACAAAGCAGTTACTCAGAAAGCTTTCTAGTTTAAATCTGAAGATAATTCCTTTTTCACCATAGGCTTCAATGCGCACTGAAATATCTCCTCTCAGATACCACAAAACAGTGATGCTGAACTCCCCAACATAAAGGTTAAACTCTTTGACATGAATACACACATCACAAAACTGTTTCTCAAAAATCTTCTCTCCAGTTTTTATCTGAAGTTATTTCCTTTTTCACCTTACACCTCTAGGAGTCCCTGAATATCCCTTTGCAGATTCCTTAAAAGCAGTGCTTGCAAACTGCTCAAAGAAAACAATGGTGTAACGTGGCGTGATGAATTCACCCATTACAAAGAAATTTCTCAGAAAGCTTCTATCTAGTTTTATCTCAGGATATTTCCTTTTCCACCGTCAGCTTCCATGCATATCCCTTCTCAGACACTAAAAAAACAGTGCTACCAAACTGACCCTGAAAAGGACAATGCGCTCCATAATATCCCATTGCAGATTCCAAGAAAACAGTGTTAGCAAACTGCACCAGAAAAGAACAGGGTAACTCTTTGAAATGAATTCACACATCACAAAGGAGTTTCTCAGAATTCTTCTTTTGGTTTTTATCTGAGGATATTTCCTTTTCCACCAGAGGCTTCAAAGTGCTCCCAAATATCCCTTCTTGGACACCACAAAAACAGTGATGCCAAAGTGCTCCCTCAACAGAAATGTATAACTCTATGAGATGAATCCACACATCACAAAAGAGTTTCTATGAAAGCTTCTCTCCAGTTTTTACCTGAAGAATTTTCTTTTCTCACCTCACACCCCTATGAGTTCCAAAATATCCCTCTGCAGATTCCACGAAAACAATGCTAACTGCTCCATGAAAAGAATGATGTAACTCTGTGAGATAAATTTACTCATCACAAAGCAGTTTCTCAGAAAGCCTCTCAGTAGTTTTTATCTGAGGATATTTTCTTTTCCAACATAGGCTTCAATACACTCCCAAATATCTCTTCTCTGACACCACAAAAACAGAGATGCCAAAGTGCTCCCTCACCAGAAACGTTAAGCTCTATGAGACAAATGTACACACCACAAAGGAGTTTCTCCAAAAGCTTCTCTACAGTTTTTACCAGAAGAATTTTCTTTTTCATTTTAGGTCTCTATGTGCTCCAAAATATCCCACTGAAGATTCCACAAAAGAAGTGCTACCAAACTGTGCAATGAAAAGAACGGTGTACCTCTGTGAGAAAAATTCACCCACCACAAAGTAGTTTCTCAGGAAGCTTCTTTCTAGCTTAAATCTGAGGATATTTCCTTTTTCACCTTGGGCTTCAATGTGCTCCCAAATATCTCTTCTCAAATACCACAAAAACTGTGATGCCAAACTGCTCAGTCAACAGAAAGGTTAAATTCTATGAGATGAATAGACCCATCAAAAAACTCATTCTCGCAAAGCTTCTCTCCAGTTTTTATCTGAAATTATTTTCTTTTTCACTATAGGCCTCCAGGAGCTCCCTAATATCTCCCTGTAGAATCCATAAAAACAGTGCTACCAAACTTCTCACAGAAAACAAAGGTGTAACTCTATGTGATGAATTCACCCATCACACAGAAATTTCTAAGAAAGCTTCTTTCTAGTTTTTATCTGAGGATATTTTCTTTTCCACCATCCACTTCTTTCTAGTTTAAACCTGAGTATATTTCCATTTTCAACGTTGCAGATTCCATAAAAACAGTGCAATCAATCTGCTCCATGAAAAAAATCATGTAACTCTGTGAGATGAACTCGAAAATCGCAAAGCAGTTTCTCAGAAACCTTCTTTTTAGTTTTTGTCTGAGGATATTTCCTTTCTCACCCTAAGCTTCAATGCGCTCAAAAATATCCCATTGCAGATTCCAAGAAGAGTGTTAGCAAACTGCCCCATGAAAAGAAAGGTGTAATTCTGTGAGATGAATTCACACATCACAAAAAATTTCTCAGAAAGTTTCTAATTTTTATCTGAGGATATTTCCTTTGTCACCATAGGCTTCAATGTAATCCATAATATCCCTTCTCAGTTTCCCCAAAACAGTGCTACCAAATTGCTCCCTTGAAAATAATGCTGTAACTCTGTGAGATGAATTCACACATCACAAAGCTGTTTCTCAGAAAGCTTCTTTCTAGCTTTATATGCAGATATTTCCCTTTAAACCTTAGGCTTCAATGTGCTCCCAATTATCCCTTCTCAACACCACAAAAACAATGATGCCAAAGTGTTCCCTCAACAGAAACTTTTAGCTCTTTGAGACGAATGTACACATCACAAAGGAGTTTCTCAGAGAGCTTCTCTCCAGTTTTTACCTGAAGATATTTCCTTTTTCGCCATTGGACTCTTTGATCTCCCGAATATCCCTTTGCAGATTCCACAAAAACAGTGTTGCCAAACTTCTCAATGAAAAGAAAGATGTAGCTGTGAGATGAGTTCACCCATCACAAAGCAATATCTCAGAAACTTTCTTTGTAGTTCAAATCTGTGTATATTTCTTTTTCACCATAGGCTTCAGTGTGCTCAAAAATCACTCCTCTCAGATACCACCAAAACAGTGATGCCGAGCTGCTCAATCAACAGAAAGGTTAAACAATTTGAGATGAATACACACATCACAAAACAGTTTCCCAAAAAGTTTGTGTCTAGTATTTAGCTGAATTTTTTCCTTTTCTACCATAGGCCTTCAGGAGTTTCTGAATATCCGTTTACAGATTCCACAAAAACAGTGCTACCAAACTACTCAAACAAAAAAAATTCGTAACTCTGTGTGTTGAATTCTGCCATCACAAAGAAATTTCTTAGAAACCTTCTTTCTAGTTTTTATCTGAGGATATTTCCTTTTCCACAATTGGCTGGCATGCCCTCCCAAACATCCCTTCTCAGAAACCACAAAAACAGTGATGCCAAAGTATTCTCTCAACAGAAAGCTTTACCTCTATGAGATGAATGCACACATCATGGAAGAGTTAACAGAAACCTTCTCTCCAGTTTTTACCTGAAGATAATTCCTTTTTCAACATTGGCCTTTATCCACTCCCGAATATCCCTTTGTATATTCCACAAAAACAGTGTTAACAAACTGCACAATGAAAACAAGGATTTAACTCTGTGAGATGAATTCACCTATCACAAAACAGTTTATCAGAAATTTTCTTTCTAGTTTTCATCTGTGCATATTTACTAATAAACCATCAGCCTCTATGCACTGCCAAATATCCCTTCTCAGACACCACAAAAAGAGTGATGCCCAACTGCTCAATCAACAAAACAGTTTATCTCTATGAGGTGAATGCACACATCACAAAACAGCTTCTCAAAAAGCTTCTGTCCAGTTGTTATCTGAAGATATTTCCTTTTTCACCATATTCCTCTATGAGATCCTGAAAATCCCATTGCAGATTTCCCAAAAACAGTGCTACCAAACTGCACAATGAAAAGAAAGATGGAATTCTGTGAGGTGAATTCACCAATCACAAAGCAGTTTCTCAGCAAGCTTCTTTATAGTTTTTCTCTAAGGATGTTTCCTTTTTCACCATAGGCCTCAAGGCACTCCCAAGTATCCCTTTGCAGATACCAGGAAGGCAGTGTTAGCAAATGACTCCATGAAAAGGAAGCTGTAACTATGTGACATAAATTCACACATCACAAAGAACTCTCTCAGAAAGCTTCTTTCTAGCTTTTATCTGAGGATAATTCCTTTGTCACCATAGGTTTCAATGCGATCCAAAATATCCCTTCTCAGATTCACCAAAAAGAGTGCTACCAAACTGAACCATGAAAAAATCGTGTAACTCTTTGAGATAAATTCACACATCACAAAACAGTTTCTCAGAAAACTTCTTTTTGGTTTTAATATGAGGATACTTCCTTTGTCACTATAAGCTTCAAAGCATCCCAAAATATCCCTTCTCAGTTTCCCCAAAACAGTGCTACCAAACTGCTCCCTTGAAAATAATGGTGTAACTCTGTGTGATGAATTCACACATCATGAAGCAGTTTCTCAGAAAGATTCTTTCTAGTTTTTATCTGAGGATATTTAGTTTTTCACCATTGGCCTAAAAGAGCTCAAAATGTCCCTTTGCAGTTTCCACGAAAGCAGTGTCTGCCAATTGCTCCATGAATAGAAAGGTGTAATTCTGTGAGTTTAATTCACACATCACAAAGAACTTTCTCAGAAAGCTTCTTTCTATATTATACCTGAGGATATTTCCCATGTCACCATAGGCTTCAATGCAATCCAAAATATCCCTTCTCAGATTTCCCAAAAACAGTGCTACCAAACTGCTCCATGAAAGGAATGGTGTAATTCTGTGAGATGAATTCATACATCACAAAACTGTTTTTCAGAAAACTTCTTTCTGGTTTTTATCTGAGGATATTTCCTTTGTCACCATACGCTTCAATGTACTGCCAAATATGCTATTGCAGATTCCACAAAAACAGTATTAGCAAAATGCTGAATGAAAAGAACAATGTAAGTTGGTCAGATGAATTCACATAACACGAAGCAGTTTCTCAGAAAGATTCTTTCTAGTTTTTATCTGAGAATATTTCTTTACTTGCTATAGGCCTCAATGCACTCCAAAATATTCCTTTGCAGATTCCTCGAAAACAGTGGTAGCAAACTGCTCAATGAAAATTAAGGTATAACTCCATGAGATAAATTCACACATCACAAACAACTTCCTCAGAAAGCTTCGTTGTAGTTTTTATTTGAGGATATTTCCTTTTCCAACATAGGCTTCATGTGCTCCCAAATATCCCTTCTCAGACACCACAAAAACAGTGATGCTGAAGTGCTCCCTTAACAGAAACATTTAGCTCTATGAGGTGAATACTCTCATCACAAAGGAGTTTCTCAGAAACCTTCTCTCCTGTTTTTGCCTGAAGATACTTCCTTTTTCACCTTTGGACCCTATGCGATCAAGAACATTCCATTGCAGATTCCACGAAAAAAATGTTGGAAACTTCTCAAAGAAAACAGTGGTGTAACTTTGTGAGATGAATTCATGCATCACAAAGCAGTTTCACATAAAGCTTCCTTTTGGTTTTTGTCTGAGGGTATTTCCTTTGTCACTATAGGCTTCAATGTGGTCCAAAGTATCCCCTATCAGATTCCCCAGAAACAGTGCTACCACACTGCTGCATGAAAAGAATCATATAACTCTGTGAGATGAATTCACAAATCACAAAGTAGTTTCTCGGAAAGGATATTTCTAGTTTTTATCTGAAGATATTTATTTCTTCACCATAGGCCTCAAAGCACTCAAAAATATTCCTTTGCAGATTCCATGAAAACAGTGTTATCAAAGTGCTCCATGAAAAGAAATGTGTAACTCTGTGAGATGAACTCACACATCAAAAATAACTTTCTTAGAAATCTTCTTTATATTTTTTATCTGAGGATATTTCCTTTGTCACCATAGGCTTACATTTGATGAAAATTAACACTTCTGAGATTTCCCCAAAACAGGGCTTCCTAGCTATTCCAGTAAAAGAATCACAACTCTGTGAGAGGAATTCATAAATCACAAAGCAGTTTCTCAGAAACTTCTTTCTAGTTTGTGTCTGAGGATATTTCCTTTGTCACCATCAGCTTCAATGGGATCCCAAATATCCTATTGCTGATTCCATGAAAACAGTGTTAGTAAACTACTCCAAGAAAAGAATCGTGTAACTCTGTGTGGCGAATACACACATCACAAAACTTTTTCTCAGAAAGTTTTTTCTAATTTTTATCTGAGGATATTTCCTTTTCCACCAGAGGTTTCAATGAGATTAAAGTCTTCCCCTCTCTGATTCTGCAGAAATAGTGCCATCAAACAGCTCCGTGAAAAGAATGGTATAACTCTGTGAAATGAATTCACACACCATAAGGCTGTTTCTCAGAAAACTTCTTTTCAGTTTTTCTCTGAGGAAATTTGCTTTTTCATCATATTCCTCAATGCACTTCCGAATATCCCATTACAATTTCCAGGAAAATAGTGTTAGAAAACTTCTCAATGAAAAGAACTGTGTAACACGATGAGATGATTTCACACATCACAAAGTAGTTTCACGGAAAGTTTCTTTTTGTTTTTTATGTGAGGATATATCCCTTGCAACCATAGGCTTCAATGTGCTCCCAAATATCCTATTGCAGATTCCATGAAGACAATGTTATCAAAATGATCAATGAAAACAATGGTATAATTCTGTGTGATGAATTCACACATAAAAAAGCAGTTTCTCAGAAAGTTTCTTTCTAGTTTTTATCTGAAGATATTTCCTTTCTCAGTATAGGCCTCAGTGGACTCCCAAATATTCTTTTGCAGATTCCATGAAAACTGTGTTAGCAAACTGTTCCATGAAAAGAAAGGTGTAACTCTGTTAGATGAATTCACACATCACAAAGAAATATCTCAGAAAGCTTCTTTCTATTTTTTGTCTGAGGATATTTCCTTTGTCACTATAGGCTTCAATACCATCCAAAATATCCCTCCTCAGGTTCCCCAAATAAGTGCTATCAAACTGTGCCATGAAAATAAAGTGTAACTCTGTGAGGTGAATTCCCACAACACTAAGCAGTTTCACAGAAAATTTCTTTTTGGCTTTTGCCTAAGGATATTTTGTTTGTCACCAAAGGCTTCAATGTACTCTGAAATATCCTATTGCAGATTCCACGAAAACATTGTTAGCAAACTGCTCCACAAAAGGAACGGTGTAACTCTGTGAGATGAATTCACACCTCACAAAGCAGTTTCTCAGAAAGCTTCCTTCTGGTTTTTATCTGAGGATATTTTCCTTTTCACAATAGATCTCAACTTGATCCAAAATATCACTTTGTAGATCCAACGGAAACAATGTTAGCAAACTGTTCCATTAAAAGAAACCTGTTACTCTGAGAGATGAATACATATATCACAAAGAAGTTTCTCAGATAGCTTCTTGCTAGTTTTTAACTAATAATATTTCCTTATGTCATGTATTGGCTTCAATGTGATTCAAAATATCCCTTCTCAGATCCAGAACAACAGTGCCACCAAACTGCTACATGAAAAGAATGGTGTAACTCACACCATTCTTGAAAAGATGAATTCACACATCAGAAAGATGTTTCTCAGACCACTTCTTTCTAGATTTTATCTGAGGATATTTCCTTTTTCTCCATATTCCTCAATGTTGTCTGGGATATCCCATTGAAGATTCCACGAAAAAAGTGTTAGCAAACTTCTCAATGAAACGTACATTGTAACTCAGTGAGATGATTTCACACTGCACAAAGCAGTTTCGCAGAAAGCTTCTTTTTGGTTTTTATCTGAGGATATTTCCTCTTTCACCATAGGCATCAACACACTCCTAAATATCCTTTTGCAGGTTCCATGAAAACAATGTGAGCAAACAGTGCCATGAATGAAAGGTGTAACTCTGTGAGATGAATTCAGATATCACAAAGAAATTTCTTGGAAAGCTTCTTTCTAGTTTCTATCTGAGGATATTTCCATTGTCACCATAGGCTTCAAAGTGATTCAAAATATCCCTTCTCACATTCCCTAAAAACAGTGCTACCAAACTGCTCCATGAAAAGAGTGTTGTAGGCTGGGCGTGGTGGCTCAAGCCTGTAATCCCAGCACTTTGGGAGGCCGAGACGGGTGGATCACGAGGTCAGGAGATCGAGACCATCCTG
>NW_012116522.1:929581-944037 GCF_000951035.1 Colobus angolensis palliatus | reverse complement strand
CCCAGCACTTTGGGAGGCCGAGACGGGTGGATCACGAGGTCAGGAGATCGAGACCATCCTGGCTAACATGGTGAAACCCCGTCTCTACTAAAAAATGCAAAAAAACTAGCCGGGAGAAGTGGCTGGTGCCTGTAGTCCCAGCTACTTGGGAGGCTGACGCAGGAGAATGGTGTAAACCTGGGAGGCGTAGCTTGCAGTGAGCCGAGATCTGGCCACTGCACTCCAGCCTGGGTGACAGAGCGAGACTCCATCTCAAAAAAAGAAAAAAAAAAAGAGTGTTGTAAATTTGTTAGATGAATTCACATATCACAAAGCAGTTTTGCAGAAAGCTTCTTTACAGTTTTTCTCTGAGGATATTTCCTTTTTTGACAAAGGCCTCACCTCGCTCACAAATATCCCTTTGTTTTTTCCATGAAAACAATGTTAGCAAACTCTTCAATGAAAAGAAAGGTGTTATTCAAAGACATGAATATATACATCAAAAAGCTTCTCAGAAAGTTTTTTCTAGTTTTATCTGAGGATATTTCCTTTGTCACCATAGGCTTCAATGTGATCCAAAATATCCCTTCTCAGACTCCCCAAAAACAGTGCTACCAAACTGTTCCATGAAAACAATGGTGCAACTCTGTGAGATGAATTGACACATAACAAAGCCATTTCTCAGTACGCTTCTTTCTAGTTTTTATCTGAGGATATTAACTTTTTCAACATTTTCCTCAATGAGCTCTGGAATATCCCATTGCAGGTTCCCGGAATAAAGTATTAGCAAACTTCTCAATGAAAGGAACATTGTAACTCGGTGAGGTGAATTTACACATCACAAAATAGTTTCACAGAAAGATTCTTTTTGGGTATTATCTGAGGATATTTCCTTGTCACAATAGACTTCAAAGCACTCCCAAATATCCTATTGCAGATTCCGAGAAAACAGTGGTATCAAACTTCTCAATGAAAATAACAGTGTAACTCTGTGAGATGAATTCACTTGTTACAAAGTAGTTTCTCAGAAATCTTCTTTTCTTTTTTATCTTAGGATAATTCCTATTTCACTATAGGCCTCAAAGGAGTCACAAATATCTCTTTACAGATTCCACAAAAACATTGTTAGCAAACTTCTCCATGAAAAGATAGTTGTTGCTCTGTGAGATGAATACATATATCTCAAATAAGTTTCTTATAAAGCTTATTTCTACTATCTTAATGAGCATATATCCCTTGTCAGCATAGGCTTCAATGCGATTGAAAATATCCCTTCTCAGATTCCCCAAAAACAGTGCTACAATACTGCTCCTTGAAAAGAATCTTGTAACTCTGTGAGATGAGTTTACAATTCACAAATCAGTGTCTCAGAAACCATCTTTCTATTTTTTGTCTGAGGATATTTCCTTTGTCACCCTATACTTCAATGATCTCTGAAATATCCCATTTTAGATTCCAAGAAAACAGTGTTAGCCAACTCCTCAAATACAGGAATAGTGTAACTCTGTGAGATGAATTCACACATAACAAAGCAGTTTCTAAGAAAACATTGTTCTGGTTTTTCTCTGAGAATATTTCCATTTTCACTACAGTCTCAATGTATTCCCAAATATCCCTTTGCAGATTCCAGGAATCACTGATAGCAAATACTCCATGAAAAGAAAGGTGTGACCCTGTGAAATGAATTCACACATCACAAAACACTTCCTCAGAATGTTTCTTTCTAGTTTTTAGCTGAGGATATATCCTTTGTCACCATAGGCTTGAATGTGATCCAAAATATTCCTTCTCAGATTCCCCAAAAACATTGTTACCATATTTCTCCATGAAAAGAATCATGTAACTCTGTGAGATTAATTAACACATCACAAAGTAGTTTTTCAGAAGGCTTCTTTCTAGTTTTTATATGAGCCTATTTCCTTTACCACCATAGGCTTCAAAGTGTTCCCAAATTTCCCTTCTCTGATACCACAAAAAAACTCATGCCAAAGTGCTCCCTCAACAGAAACGTTTAGCACGATGAGATGAATGCACCCATCACAAAAGGGTTTCTCAGAAAGCTTCTTTCTAGTTTTTACCTGAAGTTATTTCCTTTTTCACCGTTGGACTCCATGTGGTCCCGAATATCCCTTTGCAGATTTTCCAAAGCAGTGCTCAATGAAAAGAATGGTATAATTCAGTAAGATAAATTCACAAATCACAAAGCAGTTTTTCAGAAATCTACTTTCCAGCTTTTATCTGAGGATTCTTCCTTTTTCAGTATTGGCCTCAGTGAGCTCCCAAATAATCCTTTGCAGGTTCCATGAAAACCGTGTTAGCAAACTGTTTCATAAAAGGAAATGTGTAACTCTGTGAGATGAATTCACACATCACAATGAAATATCTCAGAAAGCTTCATTCTATTTTTTATCTGAGGATATTTCCTTTGTCATCATAGGCTTCATTGCAATTGGAAATAACTCTTCTCAGATCCTCCAAAAGCAGTGCTATAAAACTGATCCATGAAAAGAATCATGTAACTCTCTGAGATAAATTAGCATATTGCAAAGTGGTTTCTCAGAAAGTTTTTTCTAGTTTTTATATGAGGATATTTCCTTTGTCACCCTAAGATTCAATGTACTCCAACATATCAGATTGCAGATTCCAACAAAAGAGTGTTAGCAAACAGCTCAATGAAAACAACAGTGTAACCCTGTGAGATGAATTGACAAAACACTGGGCAGTTTCTCAGAAAGCTTCCTTCTAGTTTATGGATGAGGATATTTTCTTTGTCACCTTAGGCTTTAATGTGATCCAACATATCCCCTCTTAGATTCCCCAAAAACAGTGCTACCAAACTGTGCCATGAAAATAAAGCTGTAACTCTGTGACATGAATTCATTCATCACTAAGCAGTTTCACAGCAAGCTTCATTTTTGTTTTTGTCTGAGAATAATTCGTTTGTCACCAAAGGGTTCAATGCACTCCAAAATATCCTATTGCAGATTCCACGAAAACACTTTTAGCAAACTGCTCCACGGAAAGAGTGGTGTAACTGTGAGATGAATTTACACATCACAAGGCAGTTTCTCAGAAAGCTTCCTTCCAGTTTTTATCTGAGGATATTTTCCTTTTCACCATAGGTCTCAACTCACTCCTAAATATCACTTTGTAGATTCCACAAAAGCAGTGCTAGCAAACTGCTCCATGAAAAGAAAGATGTTACTCTGAGAGATGAATACTCACATCACAAAGAAGTTTCTCGGAAAGCTTCTTGCTAGTTTTTATCTGAGGATATTTCCTTTTTCACTATAGGCTCAATGCGTTATTAAATATCCCTTTGCAGATTCCAGGAATACAGTGTTAGCAAACTACTCCATGAAAAGAAATGTGCAACTCTGTGAGATAAATTCACACATCACAAAGAACTTTCTCAGAAAGTTTCTTTCCAGCTTTTACCTGAGGATATTTCCTTTGTCACTGTAGGCTTCAATGTGATTTAAAGTATCCCTTTCAGATCCAGCAAAAAGTGTGCTAACAAAGTGATCCATGAAAAGAATTGTGTATATCTGTGAGACAAATTCAGACATCCAAAGCAGTATCTCAGAAAGCTGCTTTTTGGTTTTTATCTGAGGATATTTCCCTTGTCCCCATAGGATTCAATGCACTCCTAAATATCCTAATGCAGATTCCATGAAAACAGTGTTAGCAGACTGCTCAATGAAAAAAGCAGTATAACTCTGTGAGATGAATTAATCCATCACAAAGCAGTTTCTCACAAAGCTTCTTTACATTTTTTATCTCAGAATATTTCCTTTGTCACCATAAGCTCATTGTGCTAAGAAATATCCCATTGCAGATTCACAGAAAACAGTGTTAACCAACTGCTCCAGGAAAAGAAAGTTGCCACTCTATGAGATGAATTCACACATCACAAAGGACTTTCTCAGAAAGCTTCTTTTCAGTTTTTATGTGAGAGTATTTCCTTGTCACCATAGGCTTCAATGCGATCCAAAATATCCCTTCTCAGATTACCAAAAAACAGTGATACCAAACTTATCCATGAAAAGAATTGTGTAACTCTGTGAGATGATTTAACACTTCAGAAAGCAGTTTCTCAGAAAACTTCTTTTCACAATTTATCTGAGGATATTTCGTTGGTCATCTTACACTTCAATGCAATCAAAAATATCCCCTTCAGATTCCCCAAAAAGAGTTCTAACAAAGTTATTCATGGAAAGAATAGTGTAACACTGAGAGATGGATTCACACATACAAAGCAGTTTCTCAGAAAGCTTCTTTGTGTTTTTTATCTGAGGATGTTTCCTTTGACCCTATAGGCTTCAATGTGCTCCAAAATATCCTAATGTGGATTCCATGGAAACAGTCTTAGCACACTGCTCACTGATAAGAATGGTGTAACTGTTTTAGATTAATTCACCCATCACAAAGCAATTTCTAATTAAGATTCTTTCTAGTTTTTACCTCAGGATATTTCCTTTGTCATCATAAGTGTCATTGAAGTAAGAAATATCCCATTGCAGATTCTAAGAAAACAGTTTTAGCAAACTGCTCAATGAAAAGAATAGTGTAACTCTGTGAGATGGATTCACATATCACAATGCGGTTTCTCAGAAGACTTCTTTCTAGTTTATATCTGAGGATATTTCCTTTTTCACCCTAGGCCTCAATGTGTGACCAAATATCACTTTGCAGAGTCCACCAAAAGAGTGTTAGCAAACTGCTTCATGAAGAGAAAGCTGTAACTCTGTGAGATGAATTCACACAACACAAAGACATTTCTCATAAAGCTTCTTTCTAATTTTTATTTGAGGATATTTCCTTTGTCAGCATTGGCTTCAATGTGATCCAAAATATCCCTTCTCAGGTTCCCCAAAAACAGTGGTAACAGACTGCTCCATGAAAGGAAAGTGTAACTCTGTGAGATGAATTCACACATCAGAAAGCAGTATCTCGGAAACTTTCTTTCTAGTTTCTCTCTGAGGATATTTCCTTTGTCACTGTAAGCTTCAATGTGCTGCAAAATATCCCTGTACAGATTCCAGGAAAACAGTGTTAGCAGACTGCTCAAGAAAAAGAACATTTTAACTGTGTGAGATGGATTCACACATCACAAAGCAGTTTCTCAGAAGGCTTCTTTCTGGATTTTATCTGACGATATTTCCTTTGTCACCATAGGCTTCAATGCACTCCCAAACATCCTACTGTATTTTCCACGAACACAGTGTTAGTAAACTGCTGTACGAAAAGAACGGTGTAACTCTGTGTGATGAATTCACACATCACAAATCAGTTTCTCAGAAAGCTTCTTTCAACTTTTTATCTGAGGATATTTCATTTTTCGCTATAGGCCTCAAACTGCTCCCAAATATTACTTTGCAGATTTCATGAAAAGAGTTTTAGAAAACTGTTCCATGAAAAGAAAGGTGCAACTCTGTAAGATAAATTCACACATCACAAAAAACTTTGTCAGAAAGTTCTTTCCAGTTTTTATCTGAGAATATTTCCTTGTCACCATAGGCTTCAATGCGATCCAAAATATCCCTTCTCAGATTTCCCAAAAAGAATGCTGACGAAGTGATCCATGAAAATAATCATGTAACCCTGTGAGATGAATTCACACATTCAAAGCAGTTTCTGAGAAAGCTTTTTTCACTGTTTACCTGAGGATATTTCCTTTGTGACCATAGGCTTCAAGGCGATCCAAAATATCCCTTCTCAGATTCCACAAAAACAGTGCTAACAAAGTGATTCATGAAAATAATCATGTAATTCGGTGAGATGAATTCCCACATCCAAAGCAATTTCTCAGAAAGCTTCTTTTTGGTTTTTATCTGATGATATTTTCTCTTTCATCATAGGTTTCAAGGTGCCCCCAAACATCCTCTTGCATTTTCCACGAAGACAGTGTTAGCAAACTGCTGTATGAAAAAAAAGGTGTAACTCTGTGTGTTGAATTCACACATCACAAAGCAGTTTCTCAGAAAGCTTCTTTCTAGTTTTTAATTGTGGATATTTCCTTTTACACCATAGGCCTCAAGGTGCTCCCAAACATTTCTTTGCATATTCCACAGAAAAGTGTTAGCAAACTACTCCATGAAAAGAAAGGTGCAACCCTGTGTTATAAATACACACATCACAAAGAACTTTCCCAGAAAGCTTGTTTCCAGCATTTATCTGAGGATATTTCCTTTGTCACCACAGGCTTCAATGCAATCCAAAATATCCCTTTCAGATTCCAAAAAAAGAGTGCCAGCAAAGTAATCCATGGAAAGAATCGTGTATCTCTGTGAGATGAATTCAGACATTGAAAGCTGTTTCTCAGAAAACTTTTTTTTTAATTTTTATCAGAGAGTATTTCCTTTGCTCACATAGGCTTCCATGCACTCCCAAATATCCTAACGCTGATTCCAGAGAAACAATCTTAGCGGACTGCTCAATGAAAAGAATGGTGTAACTCTGTGAGAGGAATTAGCCCATCACAAAGCAGTTTCTCAGAAAGTTCCTTTTTAGTTTTTATCTGAGGATATTTCCTTTGTCACCATAAGTTTATTTGTGCTAAGAAATATTTCATTGCAGATTCTCAGAAAATAGTGTTGGGAAACTGCTGAATGAAAAGAAAACTGTAACTCTGGGAGATGCCTACACATATCACAAGGCAGTTACTCAGAAAGATTCTTTCTAGCTTTATTTCTGAGGATATTTCCTTTTTCACCATAGGCCTCAATACGCTCTGAAATCACTTTGCAGATTCCACGAAAACAGTGTTAGCAAACGGCTTCATGAAATGAAAATACAACACTCTGAGATGAATTCACACATCATAAATCAGTTTTTCAGAAACCTTCTCCCTAGTTTTTCCCTGAGGATATTTCCCTTTTCATCATAGGCTTCAGTGCAATCCAAAATATCCCTTTTCAGATTCCCCCAAAATAGTGGTAACAGACTGCTCCATGAAACAAAAGTGTAACTCTGTGAGATGAATTCACATATCAGCAAACAGTTTCTCAGAATCCTTCTCTCTAGTTTTTCTCTGAGGATATTTCTTTTGTCACCATAAGCTTCAAAAAGATGTGAAGTGTCCCTTTATGGATTCCAAGATAACAGAGGTAGCAGACTGCTCAATGAAAATAACATTGTAACTCTGGGAGAGGTATTCACACATCACAAAGCAGTTTATCAGAAGGCTTCTTTTTCCTTTTTATCTGTGGATATTTGCTTTGTTTCCATAGGCTTCAATGCAATCCCAAACATCCTCTTGCATTTTCCAGGAAAACAGTGTTACCAAACTGCTGTATGAAAAGTATGGTGTAACTCTGTGTGATGAGTTCACACATCACAAAGCAGTTTCTCCGAAAGCTTCGTCCTGGTTTTTATCTGAGGATATTTCCTTTGTCACCATAAGCTTCATTGCGATAAGAAATATCCCATGCAGGTTCCAAGAAAACAGTGTTAGCAGACTGCTCAATGAAAAGAACAGTGTAACACTGTAAGATGAATTCTCTCATCACAAAGCAGTTTCTGATAAAGCTTCTTTCCAGTTTTGTTCTGAGGATATTGCCTTTGTCACCATAAGATTCATTGCACTAAGAAATATCCCATTGCAGAGTCCAAGAAAACAGTGTTAGCAAACTGCTAAATGAAAAGAAAAGTGTAACTCTGTCAGATGTATTCACACACGACAACACAGTTTCTCAGAAAGTTTCTTCCTAGTTTACATCTGAGGATACTTCCTTGTCACCATAGGCCTCAATGAGCTACGAAATATCCTAATGCACATTCCTGGAAAACAGTGTCAGCAGACTGGTCAATGAAAGGAATGGTGTAACTCTGTGAGATGAATTAACCCATAATAAAGTAGTTTCTCAGAAAGATTTCTAGTCTTTATCTGAGGATATTTCCTTTGTTACCATAACCTTCATTGTGCTAAGAAATATCCCAATGCAGATTCCAAGAAAACAGTGTTAGAAAACTGCTCATTGAAAAGAAAAGTGTACCTCTGTGAGATGCATTCACATATCACAATGCATTCTCTCAGAAACTTTCTTTCTAGTTTTTATCTGAGGATATTTCCTTGTCACCATAGGCTTCAGTGTGGTTTAGAATATCCCTTCTCAGATTGCCCAAAAACAGTGCTATCAAAGTGATCCTGAAAAGAATCATGCAACTCTGTGAGATGAATTCAAACATCCAAAGTAGTTTCTCAGAAAGCTTCTTTTCACTATTTATCTGAGTATATTTTCTTTGTCACCACAGGATTTAATGCACTCCCAAATTCCCTAATGCAGGTTCCGTGAAAACAGTGTTAGAAGACTGCTCAATGAAAAGAATGGTGTAACTCTCTGAGATGCATTCAGAAATCACAATGCAGCTTCTCAGAAAGCTTCTTTCTAGGTTTTATGTGAGGATATTTCCTTTTTCACTGTAGGCCTCAATGTGCTCCAAAATATCAGTTTGCAGGTTCCACGAAACAGTGTTAGCAAACTGCTTAATGAAGAGAAAGGTGTAACTCTGTGAGACGAATTCACACATCAGAAAGCAGTTTCTCAGAAAGCTTCTTTCTAGTTTTTGCTGAGGATATTCCGTTTTTCACCATAGGCCTCAAAGTGCTAACAAATATCACTTTGCAGATTCCAGGAAAACAGTGTTAGCAAACTGCTTAATGAAGAGAAAGCTATAACTCTGTGAGATGTATTCACATACCACAAAGAAGTTTCTCAGAAACCTTCTTTCTAGTTTTTCTCTGAGGATATTTTTTTTTGTCACCATAAGCTTCAATGCGCTCTGAAATATCACTCTACGGATTCCAAGAAAACAGTGTTAGTAGACTGCTCAATGAAAAGAACATTGTAACTATGTGAGATATATTCACATGTCTAAAAGGAGCATCTCAGAAGGCTAATTTCCAGTTTGTATCTGAGGATATTTCATTGCCACCATAGGCGTCAATGCATTCCAAAACATCCTATTACATTTACCATGTAAACAGTGTTAGCAAACTGCTGTATGAAAAGAATGATGTAACACTGTGTGATACATTCACACATCACAAAGCAGTTTCTCAGAAAGCTTCTTTCTAGTTCTTATCTGAGGATATTTCCTTTTTCACTATTACCCTCAAAGTGCAACCAAATATCCCTTTGCAGATTCCACGAAGAGAGTGTTAGCCAATGGCTCCATGAAAAGAAAGGTTTTACTCTGTGAGATGAATTCACACATCACAAACAACTTTACCAGAAAGCCTCTTTCCAGTTCTTATCTGAGGATATTTCCTTGTCACCATAGGCTTCAAAGAGATCCAAAATATCCCTTCTCAGATTCCCCAAAACGAGTGCTAACAAAGTGATCCACAAAAAGAATCGTGTAAATCTGTGAGATGAATTCACACATATAAAACGTTTTCTCAGAAATCTTCTTTTATTGTTCTGAGGATATTTTCTGTGTCCCCTGTGTCCCCATAGGCTTTAAGGTGCTACCAAATATCCTAATGCAGATTCCATGAACACAGTGTGAGCAGACTCCTCAATGAAAGGAACAGTGTAACTCTGTGAGACGAATTAACCCATCAGGAAGCAGTTTCTGAGAAAGCTTCTTTCTAGTTTATATCTGAAGATATTTCCTTTGCCACCATGAGCTTCATTGCGCTAAGAAATATCCCACTGCATATTTCAAGAAAGCAGTGTTAGCAAACTGCTCAATGGAAAGAAAGGTGTATCTCAGTGAGATGTATTCACACATCACAATGGAGTTTCTCAGAAAGCATCTTTCTAGCTTTTATCTGAGGACATTTCTTTTTTCACCATAAGCCACCATGCTCTCCATAACATCACTTTGAAGATACCTCAAAAACAGTGTTAGCAATCTGCTTCATGAAAAGGGAGGTGTAACTGCGTGAGAGGTATTAACACAAAACAAAGAAGTTTCTCAGAAAGCTTCTTTCTAGTTTTTATTTGAGGATATTTCCTTTGTCAGCATAGGCTTCAATGTGATCCAAAATATCCCTTCTCTGATTTTCCAAAAACAGTAGCAATTGACTGCTCCATGAAAGGAAAGTGTAACAGTGTGAGATTAATTTACACATCAAAAAGCAGTTTCTCAGAAACTTTTCTAGTTTTTCTCTGAGGAATTTACCTTTGTCATCATAAGCTTCAACGTGCTGCAAAATATCCCTTTACAGTTTCCAGGAAAACAGTGTTAGCAGACTGCTCAATGAAACGAGTGGTGTAATTATATGAGATGAATTAACACATCATAAAGCAGTTTCTCAGAAAGCTTCTTTCGAGTTTTTATCTGAGGATATATCCTTCGTCACCGTAAGCTTCATTGTGCTAAGAAACACCCCACTGCAGGTTTCAAGAAAACAGTATTAGCAAACTGCTCAATAAAAAGAAAAGTGTACCTCTGTGAGATGCATTCACACATCACAATGAAGTTTCTCAGAAAGCTTCTTTGTAGTTTTTATCTGAGGATATTTCCTTTTTCACCATAGGCCTCAAGGTGCTCCAAAATATCACTTGGCAGATTCCACAAAACCAGTGTTGGCAAACTGCTTCATGAAGAGAAACGTGTAACTCTGTGAGATGAATTCACATATCACAAAGAAGTTTCTCAGAAACTTTCTTTCTAGTTTTTCTCAGAGGATATTTCCTTTGTCAGGGTATTCTTCAATGTGATCCAAAGTATCCCTTCTCAGATTCCCCAAAAGCTGTGTTAACAGACTGCTCCAAGAAAGAAACGTGTAACTCTCTGAGATGAATTCACACATCAGAAAGCAGTTTCTCAGAAACCTTCTTTCTAGTATTTCTCAGAGGATATTTCCTTTGTCACCATGGGCTCCAATGTGCTGTGAAATATCCCTTTACGGATTCCAAGAAAACAGTGTTAGCAGACTGCTCAAAGAAAATAACATTGTAATTCTCTGAGATGTATTCACACATCATATAGAAGGATATCAGAAGGCTTCTTTTTGGTTTTTATCTGAGGATATTTCCTTGTCACCATAGACTTCAATGCACTCTCAAACATCCTTTTGTATTTTCTATTAAAACAGTGTTAGCAAACTGCTGTATGAAAAGGATGGTATAACTCTGTGTGAGGAATTCACAAATCACAAAGACATTTCCCAGAAAACTTCTTTCCAGATTTTATCTGAGGATATGTCCTTGTCACCATAGGCCTCAATGTGCTCCCAAACAACCTAACGCATATTCCAGAAAACAGTGTTAGCAGCCTGCACAATGAAAAGCATGGTGTAACTCTGTGAGATGAATTAACTAATCACAAAGTAGTTTCCCTGAAAGTTTCTCTGTAGTTTTCATCAGGCGATATTTCCTTTGTTATCATAAGCTTCATTGCACTAAGAAATATCCCATTGCAGATTCCAAGAAAACAGTGTTAGAAAACTGCTCAATGGAAAAAAATGGAACTCTGTGAGATGCATTCATCCATCACAATTCAGTTTCTCAGAAGTCTTCTTCCTTTTTTTTATGTGAGGATATTTCCTTTTTCACCACAGGCCTCAATGCATTCCCAAATATCACTTTGCAGATTCCACGAAAACAGTGTTGGGAAACTGCTTTTTGAAGAGAAAGGAGTAACTCTGTGAGATGAGTTCATACATAACAAAAAAGTTTCTCAAAAAGCTTCTTTCTAGTTTTTATTTGAGGATATTTCCTTTACCAGCATATGCTTCAATGTGATCCAAAATATCCCTTCTCAGATTCCCCAAAAAATGTTTTAACAGACTGTTTCATGAAAAGAATGTGTAACTCTGTCAGATGAATTCACACACCACAAAACAGTTTCTCAAAAACCTTCTTTCTAGTTTTTCTCTGACGATATTTCCTTTGACATGACAAGCTTCAATGCGCTGCAAAATATCCCTCTATAGATTCCAAAGAAACAGTGGTCACAGACTGCTCAATGAAAATAACATTGTAACTCTGTGAGATGTATTCACACATCACAAAGGAGTATCTCAGAAGGATCTTTTAGGTTTTTATCTGAGGATATTTCCTTGTCACCATAGCCTTCAGCGAGCTCCCAAACATCCTATTGCATTTTCCACGAAACAGAGTTAGGAGACTGCTCAGTGAAAAGAATGGTGTAACTCTGTGAGATGAATTAACTAATCACAAAGCAGTTTCTCAGAAAGATTTCTAGTGTTTATCTGAGGATATTTCCTTTGTCACCATAACTTTCATTGCACTAGGAAATATCCCATTGTAGAGTCCTGGAAAACAGTGTTAGAAAACTGCTCAATGAAAAGAAAAGTGTACCTCTGTGAGATGCATTCACACATCACAATGCAGTTTCTCAGAAACCTTCTTTCTAGTTGTTATGTGAGGATATTTCCTATTTCACCATAGGCCTAAATGCACTCCCAAATATCACTTTGCATGTTCCATGGAAACAGTGTTAGCAAGCTGTTTCATGAAGAGAAAGGTGTAACTCTGTGAAATAAATTCATACATCACAAGGAAGTTTCTCAGAAAGCTTCTTTCTAGTTTTTTTCTGAAGATATTTCCTTTTTCACTATAGGCCTCAATTTGTTCCCAAATATAACTTTGCAGGTTCCACGAATACTCTGTTAGCAAACTGCTCCATGAAGACAAATGTATAACTCTGTGAGATGATTTCACACATCAGAAAGCAGTTTCTCAGAAACTTTTTTCTAGGTTTTCTCTGAGGATATTTCCTTTGTCACCATAATCTTCAATGCACTGAAAAATATCCCTTTATGGATTCCAAGAAAACAGTGTTAGAAAGGTGCTCAATGAAGATAACATTGTAACTGTGAGTTGTATTCACACATCAGAAAGCAGTTTCTCAGAAAGCCTCATTCTGGTCTTTATGTGAGGATATTTCCTTTGTCTGTATAGTCTTCAAAGTGATCCGAAATATCAGTTCTCAGATTCCACAAAAACAGTGCTAGCAAATGGCTCCATGAAATGGTGGTATAACTCTGTGAGATGAATTCATGCAACACAAAGCAGTTTCTCAGAAAGCTTCCTTCTGGTTTTTATCTGAGGATATTTCCTTTGTCCATATAGTCTTCATAGTGATCAAAAATATAACTTCTCAGATTTTACAAAAACAGTGCTAGCAAACTGCTGCATGAAACAGTGTTGTAGCTCTGTGAGATGAATTCACACATCACAAAGCAGCTTCTCAGAAAGCTTCTTTCTGGTTTATTCTGAGGATCTTTCCTTTGTCACCAAAGGCTTCAAAGAGATAAAAATTATCAATTCTCAGTTTCCACAGCAACAGGGCTAGCAAACGGCTCCATGAAATAGTGGTATAACATTGTGAGATTTATTCACAGATCACAAGGCAGTTTTTCAGAGTTTCTTTCTGGTTTTTATCTGAAGATATTTCCTTTGTCCCCATAGGCTTCAAAGTGATCCTAAATATTACTTCTCAGATTCCACAAAAAACTGTTCTACCAAACTCCTGCATGGAAGAGTGGTGTGACTCTTTGAGGTGAATTCACACATCACAAAGCAATTTCTCAGAAAGCTTCATTCTGGTTTTTATCTGAGGATATTTCCTTTTTCCGTGTAGTCTTCAAAACGTTCCAAAATATCACTTCAGAGATTCCACAAAAACAGTGCTAGCAATTGACTCCATGAAATAGTGGTGTAACTGTCTGAGATGAATTCACACATCACAAAGCAGTTTCTCAGAAAGCTTCTTTCTTGCTACTATCTCAGGATATTTCACATAAAGTGCCCCCGGGGTTCTCATTGAAGATTCTGTGAAAACACAAGCTTCTCAGTGAAAGCAATGGTGTAACTCTGTGAGCCGATTTCAACCACAATTAATCATTTCTGAAAAGGTGTCTCTCCATTTTTTCGTTTTTCACCTTGGGATTCAACGATATCCAAAATATCATTTCTGAGATTCCACAAAAACAGTGCTAGCAAACTCCTCCATGAAAGAGTGGTGTGATTCTGTGAGATGAATTCACACATCACAAAGTAGTTTCTCATAAAGCTTCATTCTGGTTTTTATCTGAGGATATTTATTTGTCCATATAGTCTTCAAAGCGATCTGAAATATCAGTTCCTATATTCCATAAAAAAGTACTAGCAAACGGCTGCATGAAAGAGTCATGTAGCTGTGTGAGATGAATGCACACATCTCAAAGCAGTTACTCAGAAGCTTCTTTCTGGTTTTTATCTTAGGATATTTTCTTTGTCTGTATAGATCTCATAGTGATCGAAAATATCACTTCTGAGATTCCAGAAAAACAGTGCTAGTAAACAACTGCACAAAATAGTGGTGTAACTGTGGAAGATGAATTCACACATCACAAAGCAGTTTCTCAGAACGTTTCCTTCTGATTTATTCTGAGGATCACTCCTTTGTCACCATAGGCTTCAAATAGACAAAAGACAAATAGACAAAATAGAAGCCCTTGCATCCCAGGGCTTCATCCCTGGGATGCAAGGCTGGTTCAACATTCGCAAATCAAT
>NW_012116522.1:921366-927211 GCF_000951035.1 Colobus angolensis palliatus | reverse complement strand
AAAAAAAAAAAAAAAACAAATAGACAAAAGATATAACTTCTGAGATTCCACAAATACAGTACTACCAAATGGCTCCATGAAAGGGTGGCGTAACAATGTGAGATGAATTCACACATCAGAAAGCGGTTTCTGAGAAAACTTCTTTCTTGTTTTTATCTGAGGATATTGCAGGTCTCATGGCACTCCCGTATATCTAATTGCAGAGCCTGTGAAAACAGTGATAGCAATCTTCTCAGTGAAAGCAATGGTGTAACTCTCTGAGATGAATTCACACACCACAAAGCAGTGAGAAGCCTTTCTGAGAAGGCTTCTCTCCAGTTTCTATGTGAGGATATTTCTTTTTTCAATATAGGTTTCAAAGTGATCCAAAATATTACTTCTCAAATTCCACGAAGACAGTGCTAGCAAACTCCTCCATGAAAGAGTGGTGTAACTCTGTGAGATAAATTCACATATCATAAAGCAGTTTCTCAGAAAGCTTCATTCTGGTTTACTCTGAGGATCTTTCCTTTGTTACCATAGGAGCAGTTTCTCAGAAAGCTTCTTTGTTGTTTATACCTGAGGATATTTCAGATCTCAAAGCAACCCCTGTGTCTCATTGCAGATTCTGTGAAAACACTGTTAGCAAGTTTCTCAATGAAAACAATGGTGTAACTCTATGAGCTGAATTCACCCACAACAAAGCAGTTTATGAGAAAGCTTCTCTCCAGTTTTTATCTGAGGATATTGTATTTTTCACCATGGGATTCAACAATACAATACTAAAATATCACTTATGAGGTTCCACAACAACAGTGCTAGCAAATGGCTGCACCAAATAGTGATGTAACTTTGTGAGATGAAGTCACACATCACAAAGCAGTTTCTCAAAAACCTTCTTTCTGGTTTTTAGCTGAGGATATTTCCTTTGTACAGACTTCATAGAGATTCAAAATAGCTATTCTCAGATTCCTCAAAAACAGTGCTAGCAAACTCCTCCGTGAAAGAGAGGTGTAACTCTGTGAGGTGAATTCACACATCACAAAGCAGTTTCTCAGAAAGTTTCATTCTGGTTTTTATCTGAGGATATTTAGATTGTCCGTATAGTTTCAAAGCAATCCGAAATATCAGTTCTCAGATACCACAACAAGCAGTTTCTCAAAAAGCTTCATTCTGGTTTTTATCTAAGGATGTTTCCTTTGTCCGTATAGTATTCTTAGTGATCCAAAATATCTCTTCTCATATTCTAGAAAAGCACTGCCAACAAAAGGCTCCAGGAAAGATTCGTGTAACAATGTGACATGAATTCAGACATCACAAAGCAGTTTCACAGAAAGCTTCTTTCTGGTTTTTATCTGAGGATATTTCCATTGTCTGTATAGTCTTCAATGCAATCCGAAACATCACTCCTGAGATTCCCCAAAACAATGCTAGCAAATGGCTCCAGGAAATAGTGGTGTAACTTTGTGAGATCAAGTCACACATAACAAAGCAGTTTCTCAGAAATCTTCTTTCCTTTTTTTATCTGAGAATATTTCAGGTCTCAATGAACTCCTGTATATCTCATTGCAGATTCTGCAAAAACAGTGATAGCAAACTTCTCAGTGAAAGCAATGGTGTAATTCTGTGAAGTGAATTCACACACCACAAAGCAGTTTCTGAGAAGGATTCTCTCCAGTTTTTATCTGAGGATATTTCTTTTTTCAAAATGGGATTCAATGTTATCCAAAATATCTCATCTGTGATTCCACATAAACAGTGCTAGCAAACTCCTGCATGAAACGGTGATGTAGCTCTGTGAGCTGAATTCCCACATCGCAAAGCAGTGTCTCAGAAAGTTTCATTCTGGTTTTTATCTGAGGAGATTTCCTTTGTCCATATAGTCTTTAAAGTGATCCATAATATCATTTCTCAGATTCCACAAAAACAGTGCTAGCAAACTTCTCCATGAAAGAGTGGTGTAACTCTGTGAGATGAATTCACATATCATGGAGCAGTTTCTCAGAAATCTTCCTTCTGGCTTTCATCGGAGGTTATTTCCTTTCTTGGTATAGTCTTCAAAGCGATCTGAAATATCTGTTCTCAGATTCCACAAAACAGTGCAAGCAAATGGCTGCATGAAATAGTGGTGTATCTCTGTGAGGTGAATTCACACATCACAAAGCAGTTTCTCAGAAAGCTTCTCTTTGGTTTTTATCTGAGGGTATATACGTTGTCCATATAGTCTTCAAGTGATCTAAAATATCACATCTGAGATTCCACAAAAACAATGCTAGGAGTTGGCTGCATGACAGAGTAGTGTAACTGTGTCAGATGAAATCACACCTCACAAAACAGTTTCTCAGAAAGCTTCTTTCTTGTTTTTATCAGAGTGCATTTCAGTTCTCAATGTGCACACTTATATCTCATTTCAGATTCTGCGATAACAGTGTTTGCAAACTTCTCAGTGGAGGCAAAGTTGTAACTCTGTGAGATGAATTTATGCATCACAATGTAGTTTCTGAGAAGGCTTCTCTCCAGTTTTTATCTGAGGATATTTCACTTTTCACCATGGGATTAAACGATATCCAAGATATCACTTCTGAGATTCCACTGCCAGCTTCTCTTACCATAGGCTTCCATGTTCTCCGAAATATCCCTTTACAGATTCCAAGAAAACAATGTTAGCAAACTACTTCATGAAAATAGAGGTGTAACAATCTGAGATGAATTCACGTATCACAAAGGACTTTCTCAGAAGTCTTCATTCTAATTTTTATCTGAGGATATTTCCTTTGTCACCATAGGCTTCAATGAGATCCAAAATATTCCTTCTCAGATAATCTAAAAACGGTGATACCAAACTGGTCCATGAAATGAATTGTGTATCTCTGCAAGATGAATTATCACATCACAAATTGGTTTCTGAGAAAGCTTCTTTCTAGTTTTTATATGAAGATATGTCCTTTGTCAACATAAGCTTAAATGCACTCTGAAATATCAGATTGCATATTCTAAGAAAATAGTGTTAGCTCACAGCTCAATGAAACGAAGAGTGTAACACTGTGAAATAAATTTACATACCATAAAAGAGTTTCTCAGAAAGCTTGTTTCTAGTTTCTAACTCAGGATATTTCTTTTTCACCATAGGTTTCAATGTGCTTCCAAATATACCTTTTCTGATTTTGCAGAAACAGTGTTAGAAAACTGCTTCATGAAAAGAAAGGTCTAAATCAGTGACATGAATTCACACATCACAAAGAAGTTTCTCAGAAAACTTCTTTCTAGTTTTTATCTGAGGATATTTCCTTTGTCACCATAGGTTTCAATGACTCCCAAATATCCTACTGCACATTAAACGAAAACAGTATTATCAAGCTACTCAATGAAATGATTCGTGTAATTCTCTGAGATGAAATTACATATCCAAAAGCAGTTTCTCACAAAACTTCTTTCTAGTTTTTATCTGAGCAAATTTTCTTTTTCACTATAGGCCTCAATGTGCTCCCAAATATCCCATGGCAGATTCTTTGGAAACAGTTTATGCAAACTGTTCCATAAAAAGAAACGTTTGAACTCATCTCTGCATCAAGCAGACCTAATAGACATCTACAGAACTATCCAACCCAAATGAACAGAATATACATTCTTCTCAGCACCACATCACACTTATTATAAAACTGACGACATAATTGGAAGTAAAGCACTCCTCAGCAAATGTACAAGAACAGAAATTATAAGAAACTCTCTCTCAGACCACAGTGCAGTAAAACTAGAACTCAGGACTAAGAAACTCAATCAAAACCGCTCAACTACATGGAAACTGAACAACCTGCTCCTGAATGACTACTGGGTACATAAAGAAAAGAAGGCAGAAATAAAGATGTTCTTTGAAACCAACGAGAACAAAGATACAACATACCAGAATCTCTGGGACACATTTAAAGCAGTGTGTAGAGGGAAATTTATAGCACTACATGCCCACAAGAGAAACCTGGAAAGATCTAAAGTTGACACTCTAACATCACAATTAAAAGAACTAGAGAAGCAAGAGCAAACACATTCAAAAGCTAGCAGAAGGCAAGAAATAACTAAGATCAGAGCAGAACTGAAGGAGACAGAGACACAAAATACCCTCAAAAAATGAGTGATTCCAGGATTTGGTTTTTTGAAAAGATTCATAAAATTGATAGACTGCTAGCAAGAATAATAAAGAAGAAAAGAGAGACGAATCAAATAAACACAATAAAAAATGATAAAGGGGATATCACCACCGACCCCAGAGAAATACAGACTACCATCAGAGAATACTATAAACACCTCTATGCATATAAACTAGATAATCTAGAAGAAATGGATAATTTCCTGGACACTTACACTCTCCTAAGACTAAGCCAGGAAGAAGCTGAATCCTAGAATACACCAATAGCAGGCTCTGAAATTCAGGCAATAATTAATAGCCTACCAACCAAAAAAAGTTCAGGACCAGATGGAGTCACAGCTGAATTTTACCAGAGGTACAAAGAGGAGCTGCTACAAATCCTTCCGAAACTATTCCAATCAGTAGAAAAAGAGGGAATCCTCCCTAACTCATTTTATGAGGCCAGCATCATCCTGATACCAAAGCCTGGCAGAGACACAAGATAAAAAAGAGAATTTTAGACCAATATCTCTGATGAACATCGATGTAAAAATCCTGAATAAAATACTGGCAAACTGGATCCAGCAGCATATTAAAAACTTATCCCTCATGATCAAGTGGGCTTCATCCCTGGAATGCAACGCTGGTTCAAGATACACAAATCAAAAAATGTAATCCAGCATATAAAGGGAACCAAAGACAAAAACCACATGATTAGCTCAATAGATGCAGAAAATGCCTTTGACAAAATTTAGCAGCCCTTCATGCTAAAAATGCTCAATAAGTTTGGTATTGATGGAACGTATCTCAAAATAATAAGACCTGTTTATGACAAACCCAGCCAATATCATACTGAATGGGCAAAAGCTGGAAGCGTTCCCTTTGAAAACTGTCACAGGACAGTGATGCCCTCTCTTACTACTCCTATTCAACGTAGTGTTGGAAGTTTTGGCTAGGGCAATCAGGCAATCGAAAGAAATAAAGTGTATTCAGTTAGAAAAAGAAGAAGTTAAAATGTCCCTGTTTGCAGATGACATGATTATATATTTTGAAAACCCCATGATCTCAGCCCAATATCTCCTTAAGCTGATGAGAAACTTCAGCAAAGTCTCAGGATACAAAATTAATGTGCAAAAAACGCAACTATTCTTATACAATAGTAAGAGACAAACAGAGAGCCAAATCACCAATGAATTTCCATTCACAAGTGCTTCAAGGAGAATAAAATACCTAGGAATCCAACATACAAGGGATGTAAAGGACCTCCTCAAGGAAAACTACAAACCATTGCTCAGTGAAATAAAAGAGGACACAAACAAATAGAAGAACATACCATGCTCATGGATAGGAAGAATCAGTATCATGAAAATGGCCTTGCTGCCCAAGGTAATTTATAGATTCAATGCCATCCCCATCAATCCACCAATGAACGAGTTTCTTCACAGAATTGGAAAAAACTGCTTTAAAGTTCATATGGAACCAAAAAAGAGCTCACATTGTCAAAACAATCCTAAGTCAAAAGAACAAAGCTGGAGACATCACGCTACCTGACCTCAAACTATACTACAAGTCTACAGTAACCACAACAGCATGGCACTAGTACCAAAACGGAGACATAGACCAATGGAATAGAACGGAGTCCTCAGAAATAATGCCACACATCTACAGCCGTCTGATCTTTGAGAAACCTGAGAGAAACAAGAAATGGGGAAAGGATTCCCTATTTAATAAATGGTGCTGGGAAAA
>NW_012116522.1:904222-920607 GCF_000951035.1 Colobus angolensis palliatus | reverse complement strand
TCTTGTAGGGACATGGATGCAGCTGGAAACCATCATTCTCAGCAAACTATCACAAGAACAGAAAACCAAACACCACATGTTCTCATTCTTAGGTGGGAACTGAACAATGAGATCACTTGGACTCGGGAAGGGGAACATCGCACACCAGGGCCTATCATGGGGAGGGGGGAGGGGGGAGGGATTGCATTAGGAGTTATACCTGATACAAATGATGAGTTGATGGGTGCTAACGAGTTGATGGGTGCAGCACACCAACATGGCACAAGTATACATATGTAACAAATCTGCACATTATGCACATGTACCCCAGAACTTAAAGTATAATAAAAAAATTTAAAAAAAAATGAAAAGGAAATATCCTCAGATGAAAACTAGAAAGAAGTTTGTTGAGAAACAGTTTTGTGATGTGTGAATTCATCTCACAGTTACATCATTCTTTTTCATTAGGCAGTTTGGAAGCACTGTTTTTGTGGATATGTGAATGGATATTTTGGATCACATTCAAGCCAGTGGTGACAAAGGAAATAACCTCAGATAAATACTAGAAAAAATATTTCTGAGAAACTTTTTTGTGATTTGTGTCTTCATCTCACAGAGTAACACCATTCTGTTCATGGAGCAGTTTGCTAACACTATTTTTGTGGAATCTGCAAAGGTATGATTGGCAGTGCTTTGAGGCCTATGGTAAAAAAGGAAATATCCTCAGAAAAATCTAGAAAGAAGCAGTGTGAGAAACTGTTTTGTGGTTTGTGAGTTCATCTCACAGAGTAACACGGTTCTTTTCATGGAGCAGTTTGGTAGCACTGTTTTTGGGGAATATGAGAAGGGATATTCTGGATCGCATTGAAGACTATACTGACAAAGGAAATATTCTCAGATAAAAACTAGCCAGAAGCTTTCTGAGAAAATTCTTTGTGACATGTGAATTCACTTCAAAGAGGTACACCATTCTTTTATTGAGAAGTTTGCTATCACTTTTTTCGTAGAATCTGCAAAGGGATATTCGGGAGCACATTGAAGAATATGATTTAAAAAAAGGAAATATCCTCAGATAGCAACCAGATAGTAGCTTCCCGACAAAATGCTTTGTGATTTGTCAATTCATCTCACAGAGTTACATGATTCTTTTCATGAATCAGTTTGCTAGCACTGCTTTGTGGAATCTGAGAAGGGATATTTTGTATTGCAGGAGCCTATGGTGACAAAGGAAATATCCTCAGATAAAAACCTGAAAGATGCTTTCTGAGAAAGTTCTTTGTGATGTGTGAATTCATCTCACAGAGTTACACCTTTTTTTTCATGGAGCAGTTTGCTAACACTAATTTCGTGGAAACTGCAAAGGGATATTTGGGAGTGCATTGAGGCCTATAATGAAAAAGGAATTATCCTCAGATGAAAACTAGAAGGAAATTTTCTATGAAACTGCTTTGTGATGTGTGAATTCATCTTACAGATTTACATTGTTCTTTTTAATAAGGAGGTTGATAACACTATTTTTGTGGAATCTACAAAGGGATATTCACGAGCACATTGACGATTATGGTGAAAAAGGAAATCCTCATACAAAAGATAGAAAGAATCTTTGTGAGAAACTTCTTTGTGATTTATGAGTTTATATCACAGAGTAATATGGTTCTTTTCATGGAGCAGTTTGGTAGGACTGTTTCTGGGGAATCTGAAGGGATATTTTGGATCACAATGAAGCCTGTATTAACAAAGAAAATATTCTCAGTTAAAAACTAGTAAGAAGCTTTCTGAGAAAATTCTTTGTGATGTGTGAATTCATCTCAAAGAGGTACACCATTCTTTTCTTGAGAAGTTTGCTAACACTATTTTCGTGGAATTTGCAATGGAATATTCAGGAGTGCAGTGAGGAATATGGTGAAAAAGGAAATATCCCCAAATAAAAGCTAGAAAGAAGCTTTCTGGAAAACAGCTTTGTGATGTCTGTATTCATCTCACAGAGTTACAGCATTCTTTACATGGAGTCGTTTGGTAGCCCTGTTTTTGGGGAATCTGAAAAGGGATATTTTGGATTGCACTAAGACCTATGGTGAAAAATGAAATGTCCTCAGATAAAACCTGGAAAGAAACTTTCTGAGAAACTGCTTTGTGATTTGTGAATTCATCACACAGAGTTACATGATTCTTTTCATGGACCAGTTTGGTAGCAGTGTTTTTGGGGAATCTGATAGGATATTTTGGATTGCATTGAAGCCTATGGTGACAAAGGAAATATTCTCAGATAAAAACCAGATGAAAACTTTTTGAGAAAGTTCTATGTGATGTGTGAATACATCTCACAGAGTTACATTTTTTTTCATGGAGCAGTTTGCTAACACTAATTTCGTGGAAACTACAAAGGGATATTTGGGAGTGAGATGAGGCTGATGGTGAAAAAGAAAATATCCACAGAAAAAACCAGAAGGAAGCTTTCTGAGAAACTGCTTTTTATGTGTGAATTCATCTTACAGAGCCACACCATTCTCTTCATTGAGCAGTTTGATAACACTGCTTTCGTGGAATCCACAATATTATCTTTGGGAGTGCATTGAAGCCTCTTTTGACAAAGGAAAAATCGTCAGATAAAAATGAAAAAGATGCTTTATGTGAAACTACTTTGTGATGTGTGAATTCATCTAACAGACTTACACCGTTCTTTTCATTGAGAAGTTTGCTAAGAATATTTTTGTGCATTCTGCAAATTGATATTTTGGAGTGGTTTGAGGAACATGATGAAAAAGGAAGTACCCTTAGATAAAAGCTTGCTAAGAAACAGCTTTGTGATGTGTGCATTCATCTCACAGAGTTACAGCATGCTTTTGGTAGCCCTGTTGTTGCGGTATCTTATAAGGTATGTTTCAGATTGCATTAAAGCCTATGGCGAAAAAAGAAATATCTTCAGATAAAAACTAGAGAGAGACTTTGTGAGAAACTGCTTTGGGACGTTTGTGTTCATCTCACAGAGTTTCACGATTCTTTTCTTGGAGGTGTTTGCTAACTCTGTTTTCATGGAACCAGCAGTCAAATATTTGGGATTGCATTGAAGCCTATGGTGGCAAAGGACATATCCTCAGACAGAAACCAAAACAAAACTTTCTGAGAATCTGATTTGCGATGTTGAATTTATCTCACAGATTTGCACCTTTCTTTTCATGGAGCAGTTTGCTAATGCTATGTTTGTGGAATCTGCAAAGAGATATTCACGAGTGCATGGAGGTCTATGGTGAAAAAGGAAATACCCTCAGACAAAAACTAGAAAGCTTTCTGAGGAACACTTTTGTGATTTCTGAATTCATCTCACAGAGTTACACGATTCTTTTCATGGAACAGTTTGATAGCACTATTTTTGGGGAATCTGAGAAGGGTTATTTAGGATTAAATTGAAGCCTATGGTGACACAGGAAATATCCTCAGAGAAAAACTAAAAAAAAAGCTTTCTGAGAAAGTTCTTTGTGACGTGTGAATTCATGTCACAGTGTTACACCTATCTATTCATGGAGCAATTTGCTAAAACTGTTTCTGTGGAATATGCAAAGGCATATTTTGGAGCGCATTGGGGCCTACAGTGAAAAGGAGTTATCCTCAGTTAAAAAATAGAAGGACAGTTTCTGAGAAACTTCTTTGTGGTGTGAGAATTCATCTCACAGTGTTACAGTGTTCTTTTCATTGAGCAGTTCGCTAACACTGTTTTCTTGGAATCTGCAATGGGATATTTGGGAGTGCATTGAAAATTACAGTGAGATAGGAAATATCCTAATAGAAAAACTAGAAAGAAGCTTTATGAGAAACCGCTTTGTGATGTGTTAATTCAGCTCATAGGGTTACATGATACTTTTCATGATAAATTTCTTAGAACTGATTTTGGAGAATCTGAGAAGGGATATTTTATATCACATTGAAGTCTATGGTTACAAAGGAAATATCCTCCGATCAACACTAGAAAAAAGTGTTTTGAGAGAATTCTTTGTGATGTTTGAATTCATCCCACAAATTTACACCTTTCCTTTCATGGAGCAGTTTGCTAACACCGTTTTCGTGGAATATGCACAGGGATATTTGACACCACACTGATGCCTATAGTGAAAGAAGAAATATCATCAGATAAAAACTAGAATGAAGCTTTCTGAGAAACTGATTTGTGATGTGTGAATTCATCTTACAGAGTCACACTGTTCTTTACATTGAGCATTTTGATAACACAGTTTTCGTGTATTATGCAATATTATATTTTGGAGCACATTGAAACTTTTGGTGACAAAGGAAATATCCTGAGATAAAAATCAGAAAGAGATTTTCTGAGAAACTGCTTTGTGAGTGAATTCATCTCACAGATTTACACATTCCTATTTGTGGAGTATTTTGTTAATACTATTTTCATGGAATCTGGAAAGGAATATTCGTGAGCGCAATGAGGTCTATGGTAAATAAGGAAATATCCTCAGGCAAACACCAGAAAGAAGCTTTCTGAGAAACTGCTTTGTGATTTGTGAATTCATCTCACAAACTTACACCTTTCTTTCCATGGAGCAGTTTCATAACACTCTTATTGGGGAATCTGAGAAGTGATATTTTGAATCACATTGAAGCCGGTGGTGACAAAGGAGAGATCCTCCGATAAAAACTTAAAGAATCTTTCCAAGAATCTTCTTTGTGATGTGTGAATTCGTCTCAGAGATTTGCACCTTTCTTTTCTTGGAGCACTTTGCTAACACTGTTTTCATGGAATCTGCACAGGGATATTTGGGAGGGCTTTGGAGCCTATGGTGAAAAAGAAATTATCCTCAGAAAAAAACTAGAAAGAAACTTTCTGGGAAACTGCATTGTGATGTGTGAATTCATCTCACAGAGTTACATATTTCTTTTCTTTGAGAAATTTGCTAACACTTTTTTCGATTAATATGCAAAGAGATATTTGGCAACACATTGAGGACTGTGGTGAAAAAGGATATATCCTCAGATAAAAACTAGAAAAAAGCTCCCTCAGAAACTACTTTGTGATGTGTGAATTCACCTTACACAGTTGCACTGTTGTTTTCATTGAGCAGTTTGATAACACTGTTTTCATGGAATCTGCAAAGGGATATTTTGAAGCTCATGCAAGGCCAAGGTGGAAAAGGAAACACCCTCAGATAAAAACGAGAAAGAACCTTTCTGATAAATTTCTTTGTAATATGTGATTTCATCTCACACAGTTATACCATTTTTTCCATGGAACAGTTTGGTATCACTGTTTTCGTGGAATTTGCAAAGTGATATTTGGGAGTACATTGAGGCCTATACTGATAAAGCAAATATCGTAAGAAAAAATTTAGAAAAACACTTTCTGAGAAACTTCCTTGTGATGTTTGAATTCACCTCACAGAGTTACACCTTTCTTTCCTTGAGCAGTCTGATAACACTGGTTTATTGGGATCTGTAGTATGATAATTTGGAGTGCCTTGAAGCCTATGGTGACAAAGGAAATACCCTTAGATTAAATACAAGAGGAAGCTTTCTGAGTATTTGTTTTGTGATGTGTGAATTCATCTCACAGAGTTACACTGTTCTTTTCATTGAGAAGTTTGCTAGCACTTTTTTTGTTTTATCTGCAATGGGATATTTGGGAGTACCTTGAGGATATGGTGAAAAATGAAATATCCTCAGATAAAACTAGAAAGACGTTATATGAGAAACAGCTTTGTGATATATGAATTCATCTCACAGAGTTACACCACTCTTTTCATGGAACAGTTCCGTAGCATTGTTTTTGGGGTACCTGAGTACAGATATTTTGGGTCGCATTGAAGCCTATGGTGACGAAGAAAATATCCTCAAACAAAAACCAAGAAGAACATTTCTGAGAATCTGCTTTGTGATGTGTGATTTCAACTCACAGATTTACACCTTCTTTTCATGGAGCAGTTTGCTAATACTGTTTTCGTGAAATCTGCAAAGGGATATACTTGAGAGCATTGAGGCCAATGTCGAGAAAGCAAATATCCTCAGAAAAAAACTAGAGAGAAGCCTCCTGAGAAACTGCTGCTTTGTGATTTGTGAATTCATCTCACAGTGTTACATGATTCTTTTTATGGAGCAGTTTAGTAGCACTGTTTTGGGGGAATCTGAGAAGGGATATTTTGGATCACAATGAAGCCTATGGTGACAAAGGAAGTATACTCAGATAAAAACTAGAAACAGTCTTTCTGAGAAAGTTCTTTGTGATGTATTTTTTCATCTCACAGATTTACACCTTTCATTTTGTGGAGCAGTTTGCAAACATTAATTTCGTGGAATCTTCAAAGGGATATTCTTGAGCACATTGAGGCCTATGATGAAAAAGGAAATATTCTCACAGAATAACGAGAAGGAAACTTTCTGAGAAACTTCTTTGTTATTTGTGAATTCACCTCACAGAGTTACAACTTTCTTTTAATTGAGCAGTTTGCTAACACTGTTTTTGTGAATTCTGCAATGACATATTTGGGATCACTTTGGGGTCAAGTGTATTAAAGGAAATATCCTCAGATAAAAACTAGAAAGAATCTTTCTGAGAAACTGCTTTGTGATGTGTGAATTCATCACACAGAGTTACACTTTTCTTTTCATTGAGCAGCTTGCTAATGCTGTTTTCTTGGAATCTGCAATGGGATATTTCTGAGTGCATTGAAGCTTATGGTGACAAAGGAAATATCTTCACATAAAAATTAAAAGAAAGCTTTGTGACAAAATGCTCTGTGATGTGATAACTCCCCTCACAGAGTTACCCGACTCTTTTCATGAATCGGTTTGGTAGCACTGCTTTTGGGAATCTGAGAAGGGATATTTTGGAAAGCATTGAAACCTAGGGTGAAAAAGGAAAATTCTCAGTTAAAAACTAGAAAGATGCTTTCTGAGAAACTGCTTTGTGATGTGTGAATTCATCTCACAGAGTTACAGAGTTCTTTTCTTGCATCAGTTTGCTAACACTGTTTTCATGGAATCTGCAATAGGAAATTTCAGAGTGCATTGACGTCAGAAAGGAAATATTCTCAAATAAAAGCCAAAAAGAGACTTTCTGTGAAACTGCTGTGTGATGTGTGTATTCATCTGACAGAGTTACACTGTTCTTTTCCTTGAGAAGTTTGCTAATACTATTTTCGTGGCATCTGCAGAGGGATATTCATGAGCTCTTTGAGGCCTATGCTGAAAAAGGAAATGTCCTCAGAAGAAAACTAGAAAGAAGCTTTCTGAGAAACTGCTTTGTGATTTGTGAATTCACCTCAGAGAGTTACACCTTTCATTTCGTGGAGCAGTTCTGTAGTACAATGTTTGAGGTATTTGTGAAGGGATATTTAATATCTCATTGAAGCCTGTGGTGACCAAGGATATATACTCAGATAAAAACTAGAAAAAAGCTTTCTGAGAAAGTTCTTTGAGAAGTGTGAATTCGTCTCATAGAGTTACAACTTTCTTTTCATGGAGCAGCTTGCTAACACTGTTTTCATGGAATTTGCAAAGGGACATTTTGGAGTACATTGAGGCCTATAGTGAAAAAGAAAATATACTCAGATGAAAATCACAAAGAAGCTGTCTGAGAAACAGACTTGTGATGTTTCAATTCATCTCACAGGGTTACACCATTCTTTGCACTGAGCAGTTCAATAGCACTATTTTCGAGGAATCTGCAATAGGATATTTTGGAGCACATTGAAACCTATGGTGACAAAGGAAATATCCTCAGATTAGCCAAAAAGGAGCTTTCTGAGAATCTGCTTTGTGATGTGTTAATTTACCTCATGGAATTACACTGCTGTTTTCATTGAGCAGTTGGATAACACTTTTTACTTGCAATCAGCATTGGGATATTTCAGGGCAAATTGAACCTTATGGTGACAATGGAAATATCCTCAGACAAAATCTAGAAAGAAGCTTTCTGAGAAACCACTTTGTGATCTGTGAATTCATCTCACAGAGATTAATGATTCTTTTCATGAAGGAGTTTGATAGCCCTTTTTTAATAGAATCTAAGAAGGGATATTTTGGATCACATTGAAACCTATGGTGAAAATGATATATCCTCAGATAGAAACCAAAAAGAAGCCTTCTGAGAAACTGCTTTGTGATCTGTGATTTCATGTCACAGAGTTACAATGTTCTTTTCATTGAGCAGTTTGCTAACACTGTTTTCTTGTAATCTGCAATGGAATATTTTGGAATGCATTGAAACTATTGGTGACGAAAGAGACAGCCTCAGACAAAATCTAGAAGGAAGCTTTCGGAGAAACTATTTTCTTATTACTGAATTCATCTCACAGAGTAACACCTTTCTGTTTATGGAGGATTTTGGTAGCACTGTTTTTGGGGTATCCGAGAAAGGATATTTTGGATCACCTTGATGCATTTGGTGACAAAGGAATTATCCTCAGATAAATAGTAGAAAGAAGCTTTCTAAGAAACTTCTTTGTGATGGGTGAATCCATCTCACAGAGTTACACATGTCTTTTCATGGAGCAGTGCTAACATTGTTTTTGTGGAATCTGCAAAGTGATATTTGTGAGCACATTGAGGCCTATAGTGAAAAAGGAAATATCCTCAGGTATAAGTAGAAAGAAACTTTCTGAGAAACTGCTTTGTGATGTGTCAGTTCATTTCACAAAGTTACATTGTTCTTTTCATTGAGTAGTTTGCTAACACTGTTTTCTTGGTATCTGCAATAGGATACTTTGGAGTGCATTGAAGCTTATGATGACAAAGGAAATATCCTCAGGCAAAAACTAGAAAGAAGCTTTGTGAGAAACTGCTTTGTGATCCGTGAATTCAACTCACAGAGTTACACGATTCTTTTCATGGATCAGTTTGGTAGCACTGTTTTGGGGGAATCTGAGAAGGGATATTTTGGATTGCATTGAAGCCTATGGTGACAAAGGAAGTATCCTCAGAAAAAAACTAGAAACAGGCTTTCTGAGAAAGATCTTTGTGATGTGTGAATTCATCTCAGAGAGGTATACCTTTCTTTTTATGGAGGAATTTGTTAGCACTGCTTTTGTGGAAGATGAAAAGGGATATTTTAGAGTATATTGAGACCTATGGGGGAAAAGCAACTATCCTCAGATAAAAACTAGAAAGAAGCTTTCTGAGATACTGGTTTGTGATGTGTGAATTCATCTCAAAGAGTTACACAGTGCTTTTCATTCAGCAATTTCTTAATCCTGTTTTCATGGAATTCGCAATGGGATATTTCAGAGGGCACTGAAGCTTATGGTAACAAAGGACATATCCTCAGACAAAAGTTCGAAAGAAGTATTCTGAGAAACAGCTTTGTGATTTGTGAATTCATCTTACTGAGCTACACAATTCTTTACATGGAGCAGCTTCGTAGCACTGTTTTTCCGGAAACTGAGAAGGTATATTTTGAATCACATTGAAGCATATGGTGGAAATGGAAATATCCTCAGGTAAAAACTGGAAAGAAGCTTTCTGAGAAACTGCTTTGTGATGTGTGAATTCATCTCACAGTGTTGCAAGGATCTTCTCAGTGAGCAGTTTTCTAACAATGCTTTCATGAAATCTGCAAAGGGATATTTTGGAGCACATTGAATCTCAAGGTAACAGAGGAAATTTCCTCATAGAAAAAGTAGAAAGAAGCTTTCTGAGAAACTATTTTGTGATGTGCTAATTCATCTCACAGTGTTACATGAATATTTTCCTGGATCAGTTTGGTAGCACTGTTTTTGGGGTATGAGAGAAGGTATATTTTGGATCGCATTGAAGCCTATGGTGAAAAAGGAAATATCCACAGAAAAATATAGAAAGAAATATTCTGAGAAAGATCTTGTGATATATGAATACATCTCACAGACTTACACGTTTTTATTTGTGGAGCAGTTTGCTAACACTGTTTTCATGTAATCTGCAAAGGGATACTTGGGAGCGCATAGAGGCCTGTGGTGAAAAACTAAATATTCTCAGATAAAAACGACAAAGAAGCTTTTTGCAAAACGGCTTTGTGGTGTGTGAATTCATGTCACAGACTTACACTGTTCTTTTCACTGAGTAGTTTGCTAACACTGTTTTTGGGGAAACAGCAACGTGACATTTCAGAGCCCATTGAAGCTTATGGTGACAAATTAAATATCCTCAGACAAAAACTAGAAAGAAGCTTTCTGTGCAACTACTTAGCGATTTGTGAATTCATCTCAGAAAGTTTCATGATTCTATTTATGGATCAGTTTGGTAGTACTGTTATTGGAGAATCTGAAAAGGGATATTCTGGATCTCATTGAAGCCTATGGTGACAAAGGTAATATCCTCAGATAAAAACTAGAAAAGAGCCTTCAGAGAAAGTTCTTTGTGATGTGTGAGTTCATCTAACACAGTTACAGCTTTCTTTTCATGCAGGAGTTCACCAAGTCTGTATTCGTGGAATCTGCAAAGGGATATTTGGGAATGCATTGAGGTCAATGGTGAAAAAGGGAGTATCCTGTGATAAAAACTAGAAAGAAGCTTGCTGAGAAACTGCTTTGTAAGTTTTGAGTTTATCTCACAACGTTACACCATTCTTTTCATTGAGCAGCTTTCTAACACTATTTTCATGGAATATGCAAAGGAATATATTGGAGCTCACTGAGGCCTTTGTTGAAAAAGGAAATATCCTCAGATAAAAACTAGAATGAAGCTCTCTGAAAACTGCTTTGTGATGTGTAAATTCACTTTTCATTGAGCAGTTTCCTAACACTGATTTCTTTGAATCTGCACTTTGATATTTCAGAGCGAATTGAAGCTTATAGTGACATTGGAAATATCCTCATAGAAAAAGTAGAAAGAAGCTTTCTGAGAAACTGCTTTTTGACATGTTAATTCAGCTCACAGAGTTACACAACTCTTTCTTGGAGCAGTTTGATAATACTGTTTTTCGGGAATCTGAGAAGGGATATTTTTAATGGCATTGAAGCATTTGGTGACAAAGGAAACATTCTCAGATAAAAACTAGAAAGAAAGATTCCGAGAAAGTTCTTTGAGATGTATGAATTCATCTCACAGAAATACACTAATCTTTTCATGGGTCAGTTTGGTAACACTTTTTTTGGGGAATCTGAGAAGAGATATTCTGGATTGCATTGAAGCCTATGGTGACAAAGGAAGTATCCCAGATGAAAACTAGAAAGAATTTTCTGAGAAAGTTCTTTGTGATGTGTGAATTCATCTCACAGAGTTACACCTTTCTTTTCATGGAGCCGCTCGCTAGCACTGTTATCGTGTAATCTGCAAAGGGATATTTGGAAGTGCATTGAGACCTATATTGAAAAATGAAATATCCGCAGGTAAAAAATAGAGAGAATATTTTTCAGAAACTGCTTTGTGATGTGTGAATTCATCTCATAGAGTTACCCCATTCCTCAATTAGCCATTAGATAACATTGTATTTGTGAAATCTGCAATAAGATATTGTTGAGCCCATTGAAGTCTATGGTGACAAAGGAAATATCTCCAATAAAAACCAAAAGTAACATTTCCGAGAAGCTGCTTTGTGATGTGAGAATTCATCTCACACAGTTATAGCTTCCTTTTTGTTGAGCACTTTACTAACACTGTTTTCGTGGAAATTTCAAAGGTATATGAGCACGTTGAGGCCTATGGTGGAAAACCAAATATACTCACATAAAAACTAGAAAGAAGCTTTCAGAGAAACTGCTTTGTACTGTGTGAATTCATCTCACAGATTTATACTATTTTTTTAATTGTGCAGTTTTTTAATGCTGTTTTCGTGGAATCTTCAAAGGATCATTTCAGAGTGCATTGAAGCTTGGGGTGACAAATTAAATGCCTTCATATAAAAACTAGAAAGAAGCTTCCTGTGAAAAAGGTTTCTGATGTGAAATTCATCTCACAGGGTTACCTAAACCTTTTGATGTAGCAGATGGTACCACTGTTTTTGGGGAATCTGAGAAGAGAAATTTTGGATCGTGTTGTAGCCCATGGTGACAAAGGAAATATCCTCATACAAAACTAGAAAGTAGCTGTCTGAGAAAGTTCCTTGGAATGTGTGAATTCATCTCACAAGGTTACACCTTTCCTGTCATGGAGCAGTTTTCTAATACTGTTTTCATGGATTCTGCAGAAGAATATGTGGTAGCACACAAAGGCTTAGAGTGAAAAAGAAAATATACACACATAATAACTGGAAAGAAAGTTTCTGAGAAACTGCTTTGTGGTGTGTGAATTCATCTCAAAGAATTACACCTTTCTTCTCATGGGGCAGTTTGGTAACACTGCTTTCTTGGAGTCTGCAATGGGATATTTCAGAGTGCATTGAAGCTTATGGTGACGAAGGAATTATCCTCAGAAAAATCTTGAAAGAAATTTTCTGAGAAACTGCTTTGTGTTTTGTGAATTCATCTCACAGAGCTCCACTACTATTTTCATGGATCAATTTGGTAGCATTGTTTTGGGGTTATCTGAGAAGGAATATTTTGGATCGCCTTGAAACCTATGGTGACAAAGGAAATATTCACAGATAATAACTAGAAAGAGGCTTTCTGATAAATTTATTTTTGATGCGTGAATTCATCTCATACAGTTGTAGCTTTCTTTTCAGATGCCAGTTTGCTAAAACTCTTTTTGTGGAGTCTGCAAAGGGATATTTGGGAGGACATTAAGGCCTGTGGTGAAAAAGGAAATATCGTCAGATAATAACTAGAAAGAAGCTTTCTGACAAACTGCTTTGTGATGTGTGAATTCATCTTGCAGAGTTAAACTTTTCTTTCCATTGAGCATTTTGCTAACACTGTTTTCTTGGAATCTGCCTTGGAATATTTGAGAGCAGATTGGAGCTTAAGGTGACAAAGGAAATATTCTCCTATTAGAACTAGAAAGAAGCTTTCTAAGAAACTTCCCTGCTATATGTGAATTCATCTCACAGGGTTACACCGTTCTATTCTTTGATCAGTTTGCTAGCACTCTTTTTATGGTGTCTGCAATGGGGTACTTCAGAGCACATAGAAGCTTATGGTGACAAAGAAATATCCTCAGACAAATTAAACAAGCAGCTTTCTGAGAAACTGTTTTGTGATTTGTGAATTCTCACAGAATTACACGATTCTATTCGTGGTCAGTTTGATAGCACTGTTTTAGTGGTATCCAGAAGAAATATTTTGAATCGCTTTGAGGCCTATGGTGACAAAAGAAATATCCTCAGATAACAACTAGAAAGAAGCTTTCTGAGAAACTTCTTTGTGATGCGTGAATTCAACTCACAGACTTACACCTTTCTTTTCATGGAGCAGTTTACTAACACGGTTTTTGTGAAATCTCCAAAGGGGTACTTTGGAGCACATTGAGGTCTATGGTGAAAAAGGAAATATCCTCAGATAAAAACTAGAAAGAATGTTTCTGAGAAAGTTTTTTGGGACATGGGAAGTCATCTCACTGTGTTACCCCTTTCTTTCCATAGAGCAGTTTGCTAACACTATTTGTGTGATATCTACAAAGCGATTCTTGGGAGCATATTGTGTCCAATGGTGAAATAGTAAGTATCCTCAGATAAAAACTAGAAATAAGCTTTCTGAGAAGTTGCTTTGTGTTATGTGAATTCATCTCACAGAGTTACACCATTCTTTTCATTGAGCTGTTTCATAACACTCAGTGGAATGTGCAAGTGATACACGGGAGCACATTGAGGTGCATGATGAGAAAGGAAACATTCTCAGAGAAAAACTATAGAGAAGCTTTTTGAGAACCTGCTTTTCAATGAGTGAGTTCATCTCGCAGAATTGTACTCTTTTACTCATTGAGTAGTTTGCTAAAACTGTTTTCGTGCAGTCTGCAATGGGATATTTTGGAGTGCATTGAAGCTTACAGTGACATCTTACAGACTTACACAATTCTTTTCATGGAGCAGATTGGTAGCACTGTTTCTGGGGAATCTGAGAAGGGATATTTTGGATTTCACTGAAGCCAATGGTGAAAAAGAAAATATCCTCAGACAAAGCCTAGCAAGAGGCTTTCAGAGAAAGTGTTTGTGATGTGTGAATTCATCTCAGAGAGGTACAGGTTACTTTTCATGGATGAATTGGCTAACACTGATGGTATCTGAAAAGGGATATTTGGGAGTGCATTGAGGCCTATGGTGGAAAAGCAAATATCCTCACATAAAAAGTAGAAAGAATATTTCTGAGAAACTGCTTTGTGATGTGTGAATTCATCTCACAAATTTACACCATTCTTTTCATTGAGCAGTTTGCTAACACTGTTTTCGTGGCATCTGCAAGGCTTTATTTCAGAGTGCATTGAAGTTTAAGGTGACAAAGGAAATACACTCATATAAAAACTAGAAAGAAGCTTTCTGCGAAAATGCTTTCTGATGTGTGAATTCATCTCACAGTGTTACCCTATCCATTTTATATAGCAAATGGTACCACTGTTTTTGGGGAAGCTGAGAAGGGAAATTTTGGATCGTGTTGTAGCCCATGCTGATTCAGTGCACAGAAGCTAATGCTGACAAAGGAAATATCCTCATATAAAAGGAAAAGGAAGCTTTCTGAGAAACTGCTTTGTGATGTGTTAATTCATCTCACAGAGGTACACGATTCTTTACATTTAGCTCTTTGGTTGCACTGTGTCTGGGGAAACTGAGAAGGGATATTTTGTATTACAATGAAACCTATGATGAGAAAGGAAATAACCTCAGATAAAAATTAGAAAGAAGCTTTCTGAGAAAGTTTTTTGTGATGTGTGAATTCATCTAACAGCGTTACACCTCTCTTTTCATGGAGCGGTTTTCTAACACCATTTTCGTGGAATCTGCAAAGGGATATTTCAGAGCCCATTGAGGCCTGTAGTGAAATAGGAAATATCTTCAGATAAAATCTAAAAATAAACTTTCTGAGAAACTGCTTTTTGATATGTGAATTCATCTCATAGAATTACACTGTTCTTTTCCTTCAGCAGTTTGCTAGCAATGTTTTCTTGGAATCTACAATAGGATATTTGGGAGCACATTGAAGCCTATGGTGAAAAAGGAAATATTCTTAGATAAAAACCAAAAGTAAACTTTCTGAGAAACTGCTTTGTGATGTGTGAATTCATCTCACTGATCTACACTGTTCTTTTCATTGATCAAATTGCTAACATGTGATATTTTTGGCCATGTGATATTTTTGGAGCTTTGGGTGACAAAGGAATTATCCTTACACAAAAAGTGGAAAGAAGCATTCTGAGAAACTGCTTTGTGATTTGTGAATTCATCTAACAGAGTTACACAATTTTTTTTCATGGAGCAGTTGGGTAGTGCTGTTTTTATAGAATCTGCAAAGGGATATTTGGGAGATCCTAGAGACCTCTGATGAAAAAGGAACTGACTTCAGATCAAAGCTGGAGAAAAGTTTATGACAAGTGGTTTTTTGATGTGTCTATTCATCTCATAGAGTTTAACCTTTTTGTTGATTGAGCAGTTCGGCGTAACAGTTTTTGTGATATCTAAGAAGAGATATTTGGGAGCACATTGAAGCCTGTGGTGAAAAAGGAAATATCTTCAGATTTAAAATAGAAAGAAGATTTCTGAGAGACAGCTTTGTGGTATATGAATTCAACACACAGATTTACACTTTTTTTTCATTGAGCAGTTTGGTAACACTGTTTTAGGGCAATCTGAGAAGGGATATTTTGGATCGCATTGAAGCCTATGGTGACAAAGGAAATATCCTCAGATAAAAACAAGAAAGAAGAATTCTGAGAAAGTTCTTTGGGATATGTGAGTTCATTTCACTGAGTTACACCTTTCTTTTCAGGAAAACATTTGCTAACACTGTTTTCATGGAATTGACAAAGGGATATTTTGGAGTGCATTGAAGCTTATGGTGGAAAAGGAAATATCCTCAGATAAAAACAAGAAAGAAGAATTCTGAGAAAGTTCTTTGGGATATGTGAGTTCATTTCACTGAGTTACACCTTTCTTTTCAGGAAAACATTTGCTAACACTGTTTTCATGGAATTGACAAAGGGATATTTTGGAGTGCATTGAAGCTTATGGTGGAAAAGGAAATATCCTCAGATAAAAACTAGAAAGAAGCTTTTTGAGAAACTACTTTGTGATCTGTGAATTTGTCTCACAGAGTTACACTGTTGTTATCATTGAGCAGTTTGATGACACTGCTTTCGTGGAATCTGCAATAGAATATTTGGGAGTGCACTGATGTCTATGGTGACAATGGAAATATCTTCAGGCAAAAACCTAAAAGAAACTATTTGAGAAACTGCTTTGTGATGTGTGAAGTCGTCTTACAGGTTTACATCTTTCTTCTCATAGACGAGATTGCAACACTGTTTTCCTGGAATCTGTAAAGGGATATTAGCGAGTGCATTGAGGCAAATGGTGAGAAAGGAAATATCCTCAGATAAAAACTAGAAAGAAGTTTTCTGAGAAAAAC
>NW_012116522.1:869953-903669 GCF_000951035.1 Colobus angolensis palliatus | reverse complement strand
TTCTGAGAAAGTTCTTTGTGATGTTTGATTTCATGTCACAGATTTACACCTTTCTATTCATGAGGCTGTTTGCTAACACTGTTTTCTTTGAATCTGCAAAGGGATATTTGGGAGTGCATCGAGGCCTATAGTGAAAGAGGAAATATACTCAGATAAAAACTAGAAAGAAGATTTCTGAGAAACTGCTTTTTGATGTAGGAATTCATCTTACAGGGATGCACCATTCTTTTCATTGAGCATTTTGATAACACTGTTTTGGTGGAATCTGCAATAGGATATTTGAGTGCAGTTTGAAGCCCATGGTGACAAAGGAAATATCCTTACCAAAAATAAGCTTTCTAAGAAACTGCTTTGTGATGTGTGAATTCATCTCACAGATTTACAACTTCCTTTTCATTGAGCAGTTTGCTAACACCGTTGTGGAATCTGCAATAGGATATTTGGGAGTGCATTAAAGCCTATGGTGAATATGAAAATATCCTCAGAGAAAAACCAAAAAGAATCTTTCTGAGAAACTGATTTATGATGTGTGAATTCATCTCACAGATTTACACATTTTCTTTCATGGAGCAGTTTGCTAATATTATTTTCGTAAAATCTGTGAAGGATATTCACGAGTGCATTGAGGAATATATTGATAATGAAATATACTCATACAAATACAAGAAAGAGTCTTTCTGTGAAACTGGTTTGTGGTGTGTCAATTCATTTCACAGAGTTACCCTGTTCTCTTCATTGAGAAGTTTGCTATCACTTTTTTCATGGAATCTGCAATGACACATTCTGCAGTGCATTGAAGAATAAGGAGAAATAGGAAATATCCTCAGATAAATACTTGAAAGAAACTACCTGAGAAACAGCATGTGATGTGTGAATTCATCACACATAGTTACACCATTCTTTTCATGGAGGAATTTAGCAGCACTGTTCTTGGGGAATCTGAGAAGTGATAATTTGGATTGCATTGAAGCCTAGGCTGACAATGGAAATATCTTCAGATAAAACTAGAAAGAAGCTTTCTCAGAAACTTATTTGAGATGTGTGTGTTCACTTCACAGAGTATCACCTTTCTGTCAATGGAGCAGATTGCCAAAGCAATTTTCGTGGAATCTGCAAAGGGATGTTTGGGAGCGCATTGAGGCCTATGGTGAAAAAGGAAATATTCTCAGAGAAAAAGTAGAAAAAATCTTTCTGAGAAGCTGCTTTCTGTTATGTAAATTCATCTTACAGATTTACACTGTTCATTTCATTGAGCTATTTGCTAACACTGTTTTCCTGGAGTCTACATTGGGATATTATGGAGCGCATTGAAGCTTACATTGACAAAGGAAATACATTCACATGAAAACTAGAAAGAAACTTTCTGAGAAACCACTTTGTGATGTGTTAGTTCATCTCATAGAGTTACACAATCCTTTTCATGAATCAATTTTTTAGAACTGTTTTTCAGGTATGTGAGTAGGGACATTTTGGATAGTATTGAAGCCTAGGGTGACAATGAAATTATCCTCAGATAACAACTAGAAAGAAGCTTTCTGAGAATGGCTTTTGGGATATGCGAATTCATCTCACAGAGTTACACCTTTGTCTTCATGGAGCAATGTGTTAACACTGTTTTCCTGGACTCTAGAGTGGAATATCTAGGAGCGCATTGAGGCCTATGGTGAGAAAGGAAATATCATCAGGTAAAAACTACAAAGGAGCTTTCAGAGATACTGGTTTTTTATGGGTAAATTATTCTCACAAGTTCCACCATTCTTTTCTTTCAGATATATGATAACACTGTTTTCCTGGAGTCTGCAACAGGATATTTGGGAGTGCATTTAACCCTATGGTGACAAAGGAAATATCCCCATAGGAAAACCAAAAAGAAGCTCTCTGAGAAACTACTCTGTGATGTGTGAATTCAACTTACAGAGTTACAGTGTTCTTTGCATTGAGCAGTTTGTTAACACTGTTTTCTTGCAAACTACAATGGGATATTTCAGAGCGCATTAAAGCTTCTTGTGAAAAAGTAAATATCCTCAGACAAAAACTAGAAAGAAACATTCTGAGAAACTGCTTTGTGGTTTGAGAATTCAATGCACAGTGTTACACGATTCTTCTCATGAATCAGTTTGATAGCACTGTTTTGGGGGATCTGAGAATTTTGGACTGCATTGAAGCCTATGGTGACAAGGGAAATATCCTCAGATAAAAACTAAAAGAAGATATTTGAGAAAGTTCTTTGTCATATGTAAATTCATCAGACAGAGTTACACATTTCTCTTCATGGAGCAGTTGCTAACACAGTTTTCGAGGAATCTGCAAATAGATATTTGGGAGTGCATTGAGGCCTATAGTGAATGAGGAAATATCCTCATAGAAAAACCATAGAGAAGCTTTCTGAGAATCAGCTCTGCAATGTTTGAATTCAACGCACAGAGTTTCACTGTTGTTTTTATGGAACAGTTTGCTAACACTGTTTTCTTGGAATCTACAATATCATATGTTGGAGCACAGTGAAGCTTATTGTTAAAAAGGAAATATCCTCAGACAAAAACTAGAAATCTTTCAGAGAAACTGCTTTGTGATGTGTGAATTCATGTCAGAGAATTACACTGTTCTTTTAACTGAGCAGTTTGCTAACACTGTTTTCTTGGAAGCTACAAGGGGATATTTTGGAGTGCATTGAAGCTTTTGGTGACAAAGGAAATATCCTCCTATAAATACTAAAAATAAGCTTTCTATGAAACCCTTTTGTTATCTGTTCATTAATCTCACAGAGCTGTAAGATTCTTTTCATGGAACAGTTTCGTAGCACTGTTTTTTGGGAATCTGAGAAGGGATATTTTGGATTGCATTGCACCCTATTTTGACAAAGGAAATATCCTCTGATAAAAGACAGAAAGGAGCTTTCTGAGAAAGTTCTTTGTGATGTTTGAATTCAACTCACAGAGTTACACTGTTCTTTTCATTGCGCAGTTTGCTAACACTGTTTTTGTGGAATCTGCAATAGGATATTAGTGATCGTATTGAAGGCAATGGTGACAAAGAAAATATCCTCAGATAAAAAACAAAAACAAGCTATTGAGAAACTGCTTTGTGATGTGTGAGTTCATGTCACAGAGTTACACTGTTCTTTTCATTGAGCAGTTTGCTAATTCTGTTTTCTTGAAATATGCAATGGAATATTTTGTAGCGCATTGATGCTTAGCATGACAAAGGAAATATCCTCAGACAAAAACTAGAAAGAAGCTTTCTGAGAAGCTTCTTTGTGATAAGTGAATTAACCTCATGCCGTTACATGATTCTTTTCATGGAGCAGTATGTTAACACATTTTTTGGGGAATCTGAGAAGGGATATTTCTGATCACATTAAAGCCTGTGGTGACAAAGGAAATATCCTCATATAAAAAAACTAGAATGCAGTTTTCTGAGAAACCGCATTGTGATGTGTTAATTTGTCTCATGGTGTTACATGATTCTTTTCATGGATCAGTTTGGTAAAACTGTCTTGGGGTAATCTGAGAAAGGATATTTTGTACTGCATTGAAGCCTCTGGCAGCAATTAATTATGCTCAGATAAAAACTGGAAAGAAGCTTTCTGAGAAACTGCTTTGTGATGTGGGAGTTCATCTCCCAGAGTTACACTGTTCTTTTCCTTGAGCAGTTTGATAATACTCTTATCTTGGAATCTGCAATGGGATGTTTGGAGTGCGTTGAGGTACACGGTGACAAAGGAAATATCATCATATAAAAACTAGAAAGAAGCTTTCTGAGGAACAGCTTTGTGATATTTGAATTCATCTCCCAGAGTTACACTGCTGTTTTCATTGAGCAGTTTGTTAACACTGTTTTATTGGAATCTGCAATGGGATATTTTGGGGCACATTGAAGCTTTTGGTGAAAAAGGACATATCCTCAGACAAAAACTTGAAAAAAATTTTGTGAGAAACTGCTTTTTGATTTGTGAATTCATCTCACAGAGTAACATGATTCTTTTCATGGAACACATTGGTAATACTGTTTTTTGGGAATCAGAGAAGTGATACTTTGGGGCACTTTGAAGCCTATGGTGACAAAGGAAATATCCTCAGATAACAACTAGAAAAAAGCTTGCTGAAAATGTTCTTTGTGATGTGTGAATTCATCACACAGAGCTACATCTTTCTTTTCTTGGAGAAGTTTGCTAACACTGTCTTCATGGAATCTGCAATGGGATATTTAGGAGCACATTGAGGACTACAGTGAAGAAGGAAATATCCTCAGCTAAAAACTAGAAAGAAGCTTTCTGAGAGGCTACTTTTTGATGTGTGAATTCATCTCACAGGGTTACACCATTCTTTTCATTGAGCAGTTTGAAAACACTGTTTTTGGGGAATCTGAGAAGAGATATTTTGGATGACATTGGAGCCTATAGTGAAAAGAGAAATATCCTCAGATAAAAACTAGAAAGAAGCTTTCTGAGAAGCTGCTTTATGACGTATGACTTCATCTCGCAGAGTTACACTGTACTTATCATGGAGCAATTGGCTAACACTGTTTTCGTGTAACCTGCAAAGGAATAATTGGGAGCATATTGAGGCCTATGGTGAAAAAGGAAATGTCCTCAGCTAAAAACAGGAAAGAATCTTCCTGAGAATCTGCTTTGTGATGTGTGAGTTTATTTCACAGAGTTACAATGTTCTTTCCATTGAGCAGTTTCATGACACTGTTGTCATGGAATCTGGAAAGGGATATATGGGAGCGCATTGAGGCATTTGGTAATATAGGAAATATAGCCATATAAAAATTTGAAAGAAGCTTTCTGAGAAACTGCTTTGTGATGTATGAGTTCATCTCACAGTGTAACACTGTTCTTTACATTGAGCAGTTTGCTAACATTGTTTTATTGGAATCTGAAATGGGATATTTTGGATTGCATTGTAGCTTATGGTGACATAGGAAGTGTCCTCATAGAAAAAGTAGAAAGAAGCTATCTGAGAAACTGCTTTGTGATGGGTTAATTCATCTCACCAAGTTACATGATTCTTTTCATGTATCAAAGTTGCTTGTGATGTGTGAATTCATCTCACAGAGTTTCACGTTTCTTTTCATGGAGCCATTTGCTAACACTATTTTCTTAGAATCTGCAAAGGGATATTTGGGAGCACATTGAGGCCTATTGTGAAAAAGTCAATATCCTAGGATAAAAACTAGAAAGCAGCTTTCTGAAAAACAACTTTTTGATGTGTTAATTCATTCACAGAGTTACATAATTTATTTCATTGAGCTGTTTGCTAACACTGTTTTCGTGTAGACTGCTAGGAATATTTGGGAGCACATGCAGGCCTATAGTGAAGAAGGAATTATCCTCAGATAAAAACTAGAAAGAAGCTTTCTGAGAAATTGCTTTGTGATGTGTTAATTTACCACACAATGATACACTGTTCTTTTCATTGAGCAGTTTGCTAACACTCTTTTCTTGGAATCTGCACTGGGATATTTCATAGCTCATTGAAGCTTACGGTGACATAGGAAATATCCTCATAGAAAAAGGATAAAGAAAATTTCTAAGAAACCACTCTGTGATGTGTCAGTTCACCTCACATATTTATACGATCCTTTCTTAGATCAACTGTTTAGCACTGTTTATGGGGAATCTGAGAAGGGATATTTTGGATCACATTGAAACCTACTGTGACAAAGTTAATATCCTCAGATAAAAACTAGAAAAATCTTTCTGAGAAAATTCTTTGTGATGTGTGATTTCATCTCACAGAGATACACTGCCTTTATCACTGAGCTGTTTGATAACACTGTTTTCATCGAATCTGCAAGAGGATATTTTGAGTACATTGAAGCCTATGGTGATAAAGGAAATATCCTCACATAACAACTAGAAAGAAGCTTTCTTAGAAAACTCTTTTTGATCTGTGAATTCATCTCAAACAGTTACACCTTTCTTTTGATGGAGTGGTTTGCTAACACTGTTTTTGTGGAATCTGCAAATGGATATTTGGGAGCACATTGAGGCCTATGGTGAAAAACTAAATATCATCAGAGAAAAAAACAGAAAGAAGCTTTCTGAGAAAATGCTTTGTGATGTGTGAATTCATACCATTACACGTTCTTTCATTTAGCAATTCGCTAACACTCTTTTCTTGGATTCTGCAATGGGATATTTTGAAGCCCATTGAAGCTTATGGTGACAGAGCAAATATCCTCAGACAAAAACTAGAAATAAGCCTTCTGAGACACTGCATTGTATTTTTTTTGTATTCATCTCACAGAGTTACATGATTCTTTTCATGGAGGAGTTTGGTAGCACTGTTTTTGGTGAATCTGAAAATGCATATTTTGAACTGTATTGAAGCCTATGGTGGCAAAAGAAATATCCTCAGATAAAATACAAAGAAACTTTCTGTGAAAGATCCTTGTGAAGTGTGAATTTATCTCACAGGGGTACAGCTTTCTTTTCATGGGGCAGTTTGCTAACCCTGTTTTTGTGAAATCTGCAAAGCCATATTTGTAAGCACATTGAGGCTTACGGTGAAAAAGGAAGTATCCTCCAATAAAAACTAGAAAGAAGCTTTTTGAGAAACTGCTTTGTGATATGTTAATTCATCTCACAGAGTTACACCATTCTTTTCATTGAGCAGTTTGATAACACTATTTTCCTGGAATATGCAATGGGATATTTTGGAGTGCATTGAAGAATATGGTGACAAAGGAAATATCCTAAGACAAAAGTAGAAAGAAGCTTTCTGAGAAACTACTTTCTGACTGCTTTATTCAGCTCTCAAAGTTACACTATACTTTTCATGGAGCAGTTTGGTAGCACTGTTTTTGGGGAATCTGAGAAAGGATAGTTTGGATCGCATTGAAGCCTATGGTGGCAAAGGAAATATCTGTAGATAATAACCAGAAAGAAGCTTTCTGAATAAATGCTTTGTGATGTTTGAATTCATCTCACATGTTTACACTCTTCTTTTCATTGAGCAGTTTAAAAACACTGTTTTCATGGAATCTGCAAATGGATATTTGAGAGCGCATTGAGGCCTACAGTGAAAAATGAAATATCCTCAGATTAAAACTAGAAACACTATTTCTGAGAAACTGCTTTGTTATGTGTGAAATCATCTCACCGAGTTAAAACATTCTTTTCATTGTGCTGTTTGATAACACTGGTTTCATGGGGTTTCATGGAATCTTCAAGTGGATATTTGGGAGCACATTGAATCCTATGGTGACAAAGGATATATACTAAAATAAACACGAAAGGAAGCTTTCTGAGAAACTCCTTTGTGATATGTGCATTCATCTAACAGATTTACACAATTCTTTTCATGAAGCAGTTTGCTAACTGTGTTTTCGTGGAATCTGGAATAGGATATTTGGAAACACATTGAAGCCTAAGGTGACAAAGGAAATATCCTCAGATTAAAACTAGAAAGAAAATTTCTAAGGAAATTCTTTGTGATGAGTGAATACATCTCACAGAGTTAAACCTTCCTTTTCATAGAGTAATTTTCTAACACTGCCTTCCTGGAATCTGCAAAGGGATAATTGGGAGACTATTGAGGCCTATGGTTAAAAAGGAAATATCCAAAGATAAAAACTAGAAAGAAGTTTTATGTTAAACTGCTTTGTGATGTGAGAATTCATCATTCAGCACCACACTTTTCATTGAGCAATTTGATCACACTGTTTTCTTTGAATCTGCATTGGCATATTTCAAAGCGCACAGAAGCTTATGGTGACAAAGGAAATATCCTCATTTAAAAACTAGAAAGATGATTTCTGAGAAACCAGTTTGTGATATGTTAATTCATCTCACATAGTTAAATGATTCTTTTGATGGATCAGTTTGATAGCACTGTTTTTGGGAAAACTGAGAAGTGATATTTTGGATCACTTTCAAGCCTATGTTGACATAGTAAATATCCTCAGATAAAAAGTAGAAAGAAGCTTTCTGAGCAACTTCTTTGTGATGTATGAACTCATCTAACAGAGTTACACTTTTTTTTATTGGAACAGTTTGTGAATACTGTTTTTGTGGAATCTGCAATAGGATATTTGGGAGCACATTGAAGCCCATGGTGATAAAGGAAACATCCTCAGACACAAACCAAAAAGAAGCTTTCTGAGAAACTGCTTTGTGGTGTATGAATTCATCTCACATATTAACACCTTTCCTTTCATGGAGCCATTTCATAACACTATTTTTGTGGAATTCACAAATGGATATTCATGAGCGCATTGAGGCCTGTGGTGAAGAAGGATATATCCTCAGAAAAAAACTAGAAACTTTCTGAGAAACTACTTTGTGAGGTGTGAATTCATCTCACATAGTTACACTTTCATTGAGCAGTTTGCTAACACTTGTTTCGTGGAATCTGCAATGGGATATTCTGGAGCGCATTGAGGAAGGTGGTGAAAATGGAAATATCCTTAGATAAAAACCAGAAGGAAGCTTTCTGAAAAGAGCATTGTGATGTGTGAATTCATCTCACAGAGTTACACCATTCTTTTCATGGAGCAGTTTCATAGCACTGTTTTTTGGAAAACTGAGAAGGTATAAATTGGATGGCATTGAAGCCTAGGATGAGAAAGGAAATATAATTAGACAAAAAACCACAAGAAAGGGTTATGGGAAACTGCTCCATGATTCCTGATTTCATCTCACAGATTTGCACATTTTTATTCATGGATCCATTTGTTAACACCTTTTTCATGGAATTTGCAATTGGATATTTGGGAGCACTTTTAGGAATATAGTAAGAAAGGAAATATCCTCAGAAAAAATCTAGAAAGAATCTTTCTGAGAAAGTTATTGTGATATGTGAGTTCATCTCACAGAGTTACACCTTTGCTTTCATGGAGAAGTTTGCTAACACTGTTTTCGTGGAATCTGCAAAGGGATATTTGGGAGTGTATTGAATCCTATTGTGAAAAAGGAAATATCCTCAGATAAAAAATAGAGAGAAGTTTTATGAGAAACCGCGTTTTGATGTGTGAATTCATCTCACAGAATTAAACCATTCTTTTCACTGGGGAGTTTGATAACACTGTTTTCGTGGAATCTGCAATAGGGTATTTGGAAGTGCATTGAAGCCTATGTTGACAAAGAAAATATACTCATAGAAAAACCAATAAGAAGCTTTCTGAGAAACTGCTTTGTGACGTGTAAATTCAATTCACAGAGTTACACTGTTTTTTTCATTGAATAGGTTGTTAACACCGTATGCTCAGAATCTGCAATGGGATATTTCAGAGTGCATTGAAACTTACTGTGAAAAAAGAAGTATCCTCAGATAAAACTAGAAAGATACTTTCTGAGAAACTGCTTTGTGATGTGTGAATTCATCTAACAGTGTTATACCACTCTTTTCATGGAACAGTTTGGTAGCACTGTTTTTGTTGAATCTGAGTAGGTATACTTTGGACACATTGAAGCATATGGTTTCAAAGGAAATATCCTCAGATAAAAACTAGAAAAATCTTTCTGAGGAACTGCTTTGTGATGTGTGAATTCATCTCACAGAGTTACAGCATACTTTTCATGGGGCAGTTCGGTAGCAATGTTTTTGGGAAATCTGAAAAGGGATACTCTGAAATACATTGAAGCCTAAGGTGACAGAGGAAATATCCTTAGACAAAAACTGAAAAGAAGCCTTCTGAGAAACTGCTTTGTGAAGTTAAAATTCATCTCACAGTTTTACACATTTATTTTCATGGAGCAGTTTGCTAACACTCTTTTCGTGGAATCTGCAAAGTGATATTGGTGAGCGTATTGAGGCCTATGGTTAAAAAGGAAATATCCTCAGGTAAAAAATAGAAAGAAGTTTTCTGAGGAACTGCTTTGTGATGTGTGTATTCATCTCACACAGTTACACCTTTCCTTTAATTGTGCAGTTTGATTACACTGTTTTCATGAAATCTGCAAAAGGGTATTTGGGAGTGCATTGAAATGTATGGTGACAATGGAAATATCCTCAGATAAAAAGCCGTAAGAAGCTTTCTGTGAAGCTGCTTTGTGATGTATGAATTCACCTCACAGAGTTACACTGTTCTTTTCATTGAGAAGTTTCCTAACCCTTCTGTCATGCAATCTGCAATGGGATATTCTAGAGCACACTGCGGAATATGGTGAAAATAAAATCCTCAGATAAAAACTAGAAAGAAGCTTTCTGAGAAACAGCATTTTAATGTGGGAATTCATCTCACAGAGTTACACCATTCTTTTCATGGAGCAGTTTAGTTGCACTGTTTTTGGGGAACCTGAGGGGGGATATTTTGGATTGCATTGAAGGCTATGGTGGCAAAGGAAAAACTCTGATGGAAACTAGAAAGAGACTTTTTGAGAAAACTGCTTTGTGATTTGTGGATTCATCTCACACAATTACACCTTTCTTTTCATGCAGCAGTTTGCTAAGACTGTTCTTGTGGTGTCTTCAATAACATATTTGGGAGTGGAGTGCATTGAGGAATATGGTGAAAGAGAAATTATCTTCAGAGAAAAACTAGAAGGAAGCTGTCTGAGAAATAGCTTTCTGATATGGGAATTCATCTCACAGAATTACACCATTCGTTTCATGGAGCAGTTTAGTAGCACTGTTTTTGGGGAATCTGAGAGGTGATATTTTTGATTGCATAGAAGCCTATGGTGACAAAGGAAATATCCTCAGATTACAACTAGAAAGAAGCTTTCTGAGAAAGTGCTTTACAATGTGTGAATTCATGTTACAGTGTTACACCATTCTTTTCATTGAGCACTTTGATAACACTCTTTTTGTGGAATCTGTGGTAGGATATTTGGGAGCACATTGAGTCCTGTAGTGAAAAAGGAAACTTCCACAGAAAAAAACCAGAGAGAAGCTTTCTGAGAAACTGCTTTGTTATGTGTGAATTCATCTCACAGAGTTACATGGTTCTTTTCATTGAGTAGTTTGATAACATTGTTTTCATGGAATCTGCAATATTATCTTTGGGGCCGCTTTGAAACCCATGTAGACAAAGGAAGTATCCTCAGATTAAAACCAAAAAGAAACTTTCTGTGAAAGTGCTTTGTGATGTGTGAAATCATCTCACAGTTACAACATTCTTTTCATTGAGTAGTTTGCTAACACTTTTGTCTGGGAATCTGCAATGGGATATTCATAAGCGCATTGAGGAATATAGTGAAAAAAACATCCTCAGATAAAAACTAGAAAGAAGCTTTCTGCGAAACAGCTTCATGATGTGTGAATTCATCTCACATTTTCACTCTCCTCTTCATTGAGCAGTTTGCTAACACTGTTTTCTTGGAATCCACAATATGACATTTAGGAGTGCTTTGAAGTTGATGGTGGCAAAGCTTATATCCTCAGGGAAAAACTAGGTAGAAGGTTTCTGAGAAATGGCTTCTGATTTGTGAATTCATCTCACAGAGTTCCAGCTTTTTTTCATGGATTAGTTTGGTAGAACTGATTTTGGGGTATCTGAGAAGGAATACATTGTATTCCTTCTTAGATGCCTATCATTGATGCCTATCATGACAAAGGAAATATCCTCAGATAAAAACGAAAAGAAGCTTTCTTAATAAGTTATTCTGATGTGTGAGTTCATCTCACAAAGTTACACCTTTCCTGTCATGGAGATGTATGCTAACACTGTTTTCATCGAATCTGCAAAGGGATATTTGGGACCGCATTGAGGCCTATTGTGAAAAGGGTAATATCCTCAGATAGAAAATAGAGAGAATTTTTATGAGAAACTGCTTTGTGATGTGTGAACTCATCTCACAGAGTTGCACCATTCTTTTCATTGAGGAGTTTTATAACATTGTTTTCGTTGAATCTGCAATAGGGTATTTGGGAATGCATTGAAGCCTATTTTGACAAAGGAAATATCCTCATAGAAAAACCAATAAGAAGCATTCTGAGAAACTGCTTTGTGATGTGTAAATTCAATTCACAGAGTTACACTGTTCTTTTCATTGAGTAGATTATTAACACTGTTTTCTTGGAATCTGCAATGGGATATTTCAGAGTGTATTGAAACTTACTGTGAAAAAGGAAGTATCCTGAGATAAAAATTAGAAAGATGCTTTCTGAGAAACTCTTTTGTGATTTATGAATTTATCTCACAGAGTTACATGATTCTTTTCTTGGATCAGTTTGATTGCATTGTTTTTGGGGACTCTGAGAAGGAATGTTTTGGATCGCATTGAAGCCTACAGTGACAAGGTAAATATCCTCAGATAAAAACTAGAAAGAAGCTTTCTGAGAAACTGCTTTGTGATGCGTAAATTCATCTGACAGAATTGCACTGTTCTTTTCATTGAACAGTATGCTAACACTGTTTTCTTCTGAGAGGCAATGTGATATTATGGACGCACTGAAGCATGTAGTGAAAAAGGAATTATCCTCAGATAATAACTAGAAACAATGTTTCTAACAAACTGCTTTGAGGTGTGTTAATTCGTTTCATAGCTTTGTACGATTGTTTTCATGAATCAGACTGTAAGCATTGTTTTTGGGGAATTTGAGAAAGGATATTTTTTATCACTTTGAAGCCTATAGTGACAAAGAAAATATCCTCTGATAAAAACGAGAAAGAATCTTTCTGAGCTAGTTCTTTGTGATGTGTGAATTCGTCTCTCAGTGTTATACCTTTCATTTCATGGAGCAATTTGCTAACACTGCTTTTGTGGAATGTGCAAAGGGATATTTTGGAGTGCATTGAAGCTTATTTGTACAAATAAATTATCTCAGACAAAAACGGGAAAGAATCTTTCTGAGAAACTGCTTTGTGATTTGGGAATTCATCTCACAGAGTTACATGATTCTATTCAAAGAGCAGTTTTGTAGCACTGTTTTGGGGGACTCTGAGAAGGGATATTTTGGATCTCATTGAAGCCTGTGGTGACAAAGGAAATATACTCTGATAAAAATTTTAAAGAAGTTTTCTGAGAAGCTATTTTTTGATGTGGGAATTCATCTCACAGTGTTGCACCTTTCCTTTCATGGAGCAGTTTGCTAAAATTTTTTTTTTTTTTGGAATCTGCATAGGGATATTTGGGAACACTGTGAGGCCTATGGTGAATAAGGAAATATCCTTAAATAAATACTGGAAAGAACTTTCCTGAGAAACTGCTTTGTAATATGTGAATTCATCTCACAGTGTTTCAATGTTTTTTTCATTCAGCAGTCTGCTAACACTATATTTTTGGAATCTGCAATGGAATATTTCATAGTGCATTGAAGTTTCGTGACTAAGGAAATATATTCATATAAAAATGAGAAAGAAGTTTTCTGAGAAACCACTTTGTGATGTGTTAATTCAGCTCTCAGAGTTACACAATTCTTTTGATGGTTCAGTTTGATAGCACTGTTTTAGGGGAAACTAAGAAGGTATATTTGGAACACATTCAAGCCTATGGTGACAAAGAAATATACTCAGATAAAAACTAGAGAGAGGCTTTCTGAGAAAGTTTTTTTGTGATGTGTGAAGTCATCTCACAGAGTTACACCATTCTTTTCATTGAGCAGTTTGCTAACACTGCTTACGTGGAATCTGCAATAAGATATTTGGGAGCGCATTGAAACCAGTGGTGACAAAGAAAGTATAATCAGATAAATACCGAAAGGAAGCTTTCTGATTTACTGCTTTGTGAAGTGTGATCTCATCTCCCATACTTACACTGATCTTTTCATTGAGCAGTTTGATCACACTCTTTACTTGGAATCTGCAAAGGATGTTTCAGAGCACATTGAAGCTTATGGTGACAAAGGAAATATCCTCAGGAGGATGCTATAAAGAACCTTTTTGAGAAACTGATTTGTGATGAGTGAATCCATCTCACAGAGGTGCATCATATTTTCATGCAGCAGTTTGGTTGCACTGTTTTTGGGGAATCTGAGAAGGGATATTTTGAACTGCCTTAAAGCCTGTGGTGACAAAGGAAATATCCTCAGATGAAAACTGGAAGGAAGGTTTCTGAGAAACTTTCTGGTGATGTGTGGATTCATCTCACAGAGCTACACCTTTCTTTTCATGGAACAGTTTGCTAGCACTGTTTTCAATGAATCTGCAAAGGGATATTTACGAGTGCATTGAGTAATATGGTGAAAAAGGAATTACCCTCAGATAAAAACTAGAAAGAAGCTTTGTGAGAAACTGCTTTTTGGTGTGTGAATTCACTTCACAGGGTTACACTGCTCTTTACAGTGAGAGGTTTCCTAACATTGTTTCCTTGGAATCTACAATGGGATACTTTGGAATGTACTGAAGCTTAGGGAGACAAACGACATATCATCATATAAAAACTAGAAGGAAGCTTTCTGAGAAACTGCTTTGTGTTGTGTTTATTCATCTCCTAGATTTACACGATTCTTTTCATGGATCACATTGGTAGGACTGTTTTTGGGGAATCTTAGAAGGGATATTTTGCATCACATTGAAGCCTACAGTGACAAAGGAAATATCCTCAGATAAAAACTAGAAAGAATCTTTCTGAGAAACTGCCTTGTGATGTGTGAATTCATCTCAGAGAGTTACATCTTTCTTTTCATGGAACAGTTTGCTAGCACTGTTTTCATGGAATCTGCAAAGCGATATTTGGGAGTGTATTGAGGCCTATAGTGAAAAAGGAAATATCCTCAGATAAACACTAGTATTAAGCTTTCTGAGAAACACCTTTGTGGTTTATGAATTTATGTCACAGTGTTAAATGATTCTTTTCATGAAGTAGTTTGGAAGCACTGTTCATGCGGAATCTGACAAGGGATGTTTTGGATCACATTGATGCCTATGGTGACAAAGTAAATATCCTCAGATAAAAACTAGAAAGAAGCTTTCTAAGAAACTGGTTTGTGATGTATAATTTCACCTCAAAGAACTACATCATTTTTTTCATTCAGCAGTGTGATAACACTGTTTTCTTGGAATGTGCAATAGGATATTATGGATCACATTGAAGCCTATGGTCACAAAGGGAATATCCTCAGATAAAAATTAGAAAGAAGCTTTCTGTGAAGGTTCCTTGTATTGTGTGAATTCATCTCAAACAGTTATACCCTTCTTTACATGGAGAAGTTTGCTAACACTGTTTTCATGGAATCTATAAAGGGATATTTGGGAGTGCATTGAGGCCTATGGTGACAAAGGAAATATCCTTATAGAAAAACTAGAGAGGAGCTTTCTGAGAATCTACTTTGTGATGTTTTAATTCAAGGCACAGAGTTACATTGTTCTTTTCATGAAGCAGTATGCTAACACTGTTTTCTTGGAATCTACAATGGCATATTTCAGAGCATATCAAAGCTTATGGTGACAAAGGCTATATCCTTATATAAAAACTAGAAAGAAACCCTGTGAGGAACTTCTTTATGAAGCATTAATTCACCTCACAGAGATACACAATTCCTTTCATGGATCAGTTTGGTAGCACTGTTTTGGGGGAATCTGAGAAGAGATATTTTGGATCGCCATGAAGCCCATGGTGACTAAGGAAATATCCTCAGACAAAAACCAGAAAGATGCTTTCTGAGACAGTTCTTTGGGATGTGTGAATTCATCTCATGCAGATACCCCTTTTTTTCATGGAGTAGTCTGCAAGCACTGTTTTCGTGGAATCTGCAAAGGGATATTTGGAGCGCATTAAAGCCTATGGTGAAAAAGGAAATATCTTCAGATAAAAACTAGAAAGAAGCTTTGTGAGAAACTGCTTTGTGATGGGTGAATTCATCTCACAGAGTTACACATTTCTTTTAATTGAGTGGCTTGGTAGCACTGTTTTGAGGGAATCTGCAAAGGGATATTCAGGAGCTCATAGAGGTTGATGGTGAAAAAGAAGATATCCTCAAATGAAAACCGGAGAGAAGGTTTTTGGGAAACTGTTTTGTGATGCATGCATTCATCTCATAGAGATAAACCATTTTTTATTGACCAGTTTGACATCACTTTTTGTGGTGTCTGGGAACGGGTATTTGGGAATGTATTGAGGCTGATGGTGAAAAGTAAATATGCTGCACAGATCAAAGGTAGAAAGCAGACTTCTGAGAAATTTCTTTGTGGTGAGTGAATTCATCTCCCAGAGGTAAACCATTCTTTTCATTGAATAGTTTTTTAACCCTGTTTTTGTAAAATCTACAAAGGAATATTCAAAGCACAGAGACGCCTATGGTGAAAAAGGAAATACCCTCAGATAAAAACGAGAAAGAAGCTTTCTGAGAGACTCTTTTGTGTTGGGTGAATTCATCTCACAGGGTAAATCTTTCTTTTCATTGAGCAGTTTGGAAACATTGTTTTTGCGGAATCTGTAATAGGATATTTGGGACTACATAGAGTCCTAAGGTGAAAGAAGAAAATTCTCCATGTAAAAAGTGGAGAGAAGCTTTCAGAGAAAATCCTTTGTGAGTTTTGCATTCACTTCATACAGCTAAACATTTCTATTGATGGAGCCCTTTGGCATCACTATTTTTGAGGTGTCTGAGAAGGAATATTTGGGAGTAATTTGAACTCTATGGTTTAAAAGGAAATATCCATATATAAACACTAGAAAGAAGCTTTCTGAGAAACCTTTTGTGATGTGTGAATTCATCTCACAGAGTTACACTATTCTTTTCATTGAGCAGTTTACTAACACTGTTTTCTTGGAATCTGCAATGGGATATTTCAGAGATCATTCATGCTTATGGTGAAAAGCTAAATAATATCATATAAAAACCAGAAAGAAGCTTTCTGAGAAACCAATTTGTGATGTGTTAATTCATCCCACAGAGTTACATGACTCTTTTCATGGAGCAATTTAATAGCAGTGTTTCTGGGGAACATCAGAAAGGATATTTTCGATCACATTGAATTCTATGATGACAAAGGAAATATCCTCATAAAAAAAAACTGGAAAGACGCTCTCTGAGAAACTGCTTTGTGATGTTTTAGTCCACCTCACAGAGTTACACATTTCTTTTCTTGGAGCACATTGCCATCCTTGTTTTCATAGAATCTGAAAAGGGATATTTGGGAACATATTGAGACCTATGGTATAAAAGGAAATAACCTCAGATAAAAATGAGGAAGAAATTATCTATGATGTGTAAATTCATCTCACAGAGTTACAGGATTCCTTTCATGGATCAATTTAGTAACACTGATATTCGAGAAACTGAGAAGGAATGTTTTGGATCACATAGAAACCTATGGTGACAAAGGAAATATCCTCAGATGAAAAGTATGAAGAGGCTTTCTGAGAAGGTTCTTTGTGATGTGTGAATTCGTCTCATGGAGTTACACCTTTCTTTTCATGGAGCACCTTGCTAACATTGTTTTCATGGAATCTGCAAAGGGATTTTGGGAGCTTATTGAGGCCTATAGTGAGCACCTTGAAGCTTATGGTGACAAAGGAAATGTTCTCATGTAAAAATTAGAATAAAACATTCTGAGAAACGGCTTTGTGATGTGCTAATTCATCACACAGGGTTACAGGATTTTTTTCATGGAGCCATTTGGTAGCACTGTTTTGGAGAAATCTTAGAAGGGATATTTTGGATCACATTGAAGCCTATGGTGACAAAGGAAATATTCTCAGATAAAAACTAGAATGAAGCTTTCTAAAAAACTGCTTTGTGATCAGTGAATTCGTCTCAAAGAGTTACACCTTTTTTTTCATTGAGCAGTTTGGTAGCACTGTTTTTGTGGAATCTGCAAAGGAATATTTGGGAGCTCATAGAGGCCTATGGTGAAAAAGGAAATATCTTCAGATAAAAACTTCAGTTAATGTTTTTGAGAAACTGTTTTATGCTGTGTGTGTTCATCCCATAGAGATAATCCATTTTGTTGATAGAGCAGCATGATCTCACTGTTTTTGTGGTGTCTGAAAAGGGATATTTCAGAGAGCATTGAGACTGAGGGTAGAAAAGTAAATATGCACAGATAAAAACTTGAAAGGATATTTCTGAGAAATTTCTTTGTGATGGGTGAATTCATCTCCCAGAGGTAAACCATTCTTTTCATTGAGTAGTTTGGTTACCCTGTTTTTGTGGAATCTACAAAGTGATATTGGGAGCACAGAGAATCCTAGGGTGAAAAAGGAAATACCCTCAGATAAAAACTAGAAAGAAGCTTTTTGAGAGACTGATTGTGATGGGTGAATTCCTCTCACAGAGTTAAATCTTTCTCTTCATTGAGCATTTTGGTAACTCAGCTTTTTTGGAATACAGAAAGGAATATTTGAGAGCAGATAGATGGCAATGTTGTAAAAGGAAATATTTTCAGGTTTCAACTGGAGAGAAAGTTTCTGATAACTGCTTTGTGATGTGTGCATTCATCTCATAGAGGTAAAGCTTTCTGTTGGGAGAGTGGTTTGGCATCACTCTTTTTGTGGTGTCTGAGAAGGTATATTTGGGAGTGCATGGAAACCGATGGTGGAAAAGGAAATATCCTGAGATGAAAACTAGAAAGAAACTTTCTAAGAAATTTCATTGTGATGAGTGAATTCATCACATAGAGCTCCACCATTGTTTCCATTGAGCAGTTTGGCTGCACTGTTTTTATGGAATCTGCAAAGGGATATTCAGAAGCTCCTAGAGGTCTATGGTGAAAAAGGAAATAATGTCAGATGAAAACTGGAGAGAAGCTTTTTGAGAAACAGTTTTGTGATGTGCATATTCATCTCATAGAGTTTAACCTTTTTGTTGACTGCGCAGTTCAGCATCACTGTTTTTGTGGTGTCTGAAAGGACTTATTTGGGAGCACATTGAAGCCAATGGTGAAAAAAGAAATATCATCAGATTTAAACTAGAAAGAAGCTTTTGAGAACTTTCTTTGTGATATGTGAATTCACCTCAAAGAGTTACACCTTTCTTTTTATTGTGCTGTTTGATAGCATTGTATTTGTGGAAACTGCAAAGGGATATTTGGGAGCGCACTGGAGAGAAGCTTTCAGAGAAAATTCTTTGTGATGGGTGCATTCATCTCATAGGGCTAAACATTTCTGCTAAGGGAGTACTTTGGCATCACTGTTTTTGTGGTGTCTGAGAAGGGATATTTGGGAGTGCATTGAAGCCTATGGTGGAAAAGGAAATATCGTGAGATAAAAATTAGATAGAAGCTTTCTGAGAAACGACTTTTGGATGGGTGAATTCATCTCAAAGAGATACACTGGTGTTTTCATTGAGCTCTTTGATAACCATGTTTTCATGGAATCTGCAATAGGATATTTGGGGAATGCATTGAAGCCTATGATGACAAATGAAGTATCCTCAGACAAAAAAAAAATCTTTCTGAGAAACTTCCTTGTGATGTGAAAATTCATCCCACGTATTTACATCTTTCTTTTCATGGAGCAGTTTGCTAACACTGCTTTCTTATAATCTGCAAAAGGATATTCATGAGTGCATTGAGGCCTATGGTGGAAAAGGAAATAACCTCAGACAAAAACTAGAAAGAAGATTTCTGAGAAAGTGCTTTGTGATTTGTGAATTCACCTCACAGAGTTATACAATTCTTTTCATGGATCAGTTTGGTAGCACTGTTTTTGGGGAATCTGAAAAGGGATATTTTGGATCGCATTGAAGCCTATTCTGACAAAGGTCATATCCTTAGTTATAAACCAGAAAGAATCTGAGAAACTACTTTGTAATGTATGAATTCATCTGCTGTTACACCTTTCTTTTCATGGAGCCGTTTGCTAACACTATTTTTGTGGAATCTGCAAAGGGATATTTGGGAGTGATTTGAGACCTATGATGAAAAAGGAAATATCCTCAAATTAAAACTACAAAGAAGCTTTCTGAGAAACTGCTTTGTGATGTGTGAATTCATCTCACCGAGATATACTGTCCTTTTCATTGAGCAGTTGTAACACTATTTTCTTGGAATCTGCAATGGGATATTTGGGAACACATTCAATTTTAGCATGACAAAGGAAATATCCTCAGACAAAAACTAGAAAGAAACATTCTGAAAAACTGTATTGTAATCTGTAAATTCATCTCACAGCATTACATGATTTTTTTTCTTTTTTTTTTTCAGACAGAGTCTCACTCTGTCACCCAGGCTGGAGTGCAGTGGCCGGATCTCAGCTCACTGTAAGCTCCACCTCCTGGGTTTATGCCATTCTCCTGCATCAGTCTCCTGAATAGCTGGGACTACAGGCACCCACCTGCTCGCCCAGCTAGTTTTTTTTTGTATTTTTAGTAGAGATGGAGTTTCACCATGTTAGCCAGGATGGTCTTGATCTCCTGAACTCGTGATCCGCCTGTGTCAGCCTTCCAAAGTGCTGGGATTACAGGTTTAAGCCACCACGCCTGGCCAGTTACATGATTCTTTACATGGAGCAGTTTGGTAGCACTGTTTTCATGGAATATGCAAGAGGATATTCGGGAACTCTTAAAGACCTAAGGTGAAAAAGAAAATAACTTCAGATAAAACCTGGAGAGAAACTTTCAAGAAACAGTTTTTGATGTGTGTATTCATCTCATCGAGTTTAAACTTTTTGTTGATTGAGCAGTTTGGCATCACTGTTTTCGTGGTGTCTGAGAGGATATATTTGGGAGCACATTAAAGCCTATGGTGAAAAACAAAATATCCTAAGATTTAAAATAGAAAGAAGCTTTCTGAGAAACTGCTTTGTGATGGGTGAATTCATCTCACAGAGTTACACTTTTTTTTTTTGTCTTTATTTTTTTTTTTAGGGTACATGTGCATAACGTGCAGGTTTGTTACATATGTATACTTGTGCAATGTTGGTGTGCTGCACCCATCAACTCATCAGCACCCATCAATTTTTTTTCATTGAGAAATTTAGTAGCACTGTTTTTGTGGAATCTGCAGAGGGATACTTGGGCGTACATAGAATCCTAACGTGGAAAAAGAAAATTCTTCAGGTAAAAACTAGAGAGAAGTTTTCTGAGAAACTCATTGTGATGTGTGCATTCTTCTCATAGAGCTAAACCTTTCTCTTGTGGGAGCACTTTGGCATCACTGTTTTTGTGGTGTTTGAGACGGGATATTTGGAAGTGCATTGCAGACTATGTGGAAAGGAAAATATCCTCAGATAAAAACTAGAAAGAAGCTTCCTGAGAAACTGCTTTGTGATGGGTCAGTTTAACTCACAGAGTTACATGATTTCTTTCATGGAGCAGTTTGTAAGCACTGTTTGTGTGGAATCTGCAGAGGGAAAATTAGAAGCACATAGAGGCCTAAAGTGAAAACAGATATTTCATCAGGTAACAACTGGAGAGAAGTTTTGGAGAAACTCCTTCATGATGTGTGCATTCATCTCATAGAGTTAAACGTTTCCATTGAGGGAGCACTTTGGCATCACTATTTTTGTGATGTCAGAGAAGGGGTATTTGGGAGTGCATTGAAGCCATCAGTGAAAAAGTATATATCCTCGTATGAAAACTAGAAAGAAGCTATCTGAGAAAACGATTTGTGATGAGTTAATTCATCTCACAGTGTCACACTATTCTTTTAATGGAGCAGTTTGGTATCCACTTTTTGGGGAATGTGAGAAGGGATATTTTTAGTCACATTGAAGCCTAGGGTGACAAAGGAAATATCCTCAGATAAAAACTAGAAAGGAAGTTTTCTGAGAAAGTTCTTTGTGATGTGTGAATTTATCTCACACAGTTATACCGTTCCTTTCATGGAGCGGTTTGTAACACTCTTTTCATTGAATCTGCAAAGTGATATTTGGTAGCACATTGAGGCCTAGAGTGTAAAAGGAAATACCCTCAAAATAAAAACCAAAAAGAAGCTTTCTGAGAAACTGCTTTGTGATGTGTGAATTCATTTCACAGAGATACACTGTTCTTTATGTCGATGAGTTTGCTAACATTGTTTTCTTGGAATCTGCAATGGGATATTTTGTAGTGCACTGAAGCTTAGGGTGACAACAGAAATATCCTCAGATAAAAACTAGAAAGAAGATTTCTGACCTACTGCTTTTGATTTGTGAATTCATCTCACAGAGTTACACGATTCTTTCCATGGAGCACTTTCGTAACACTCTTTTTATGGAATCTCCAAAGGGATATTCCGGAGCTTCTAGAAACCTATAGTGAAAAGGAAATAACTTCAGGTAAAAACTGAAGAGAAGATTTTTGATAAACGGCTTTCTGATATGTGTATTCTTATCATAGAGCTTAACCTTTTTGTTGATTGAGGAGTTTGGCATCACTGTCTTTATGGTATCTGAGAGGAGACATTTGGGAGCACATTGAAGCCTACAGTGAAAAAGGAAATATCATCAGATTTAAACTAGAAAGAAGATTCTTAGAAACTGCTTTGTGATGGGTGAATTCATCTCACAGAGTTTCAATTTAGTTTACATTGAGCAGTTTGGTAACACGATTTTTGTGTAATCTGCAAAGGGATATTTGGGAGCGCATAGAGTCCAATGGCAAAAAAGGAAATGTATTCAGTTAAAAAGAGGAGAGAAGCTTTATGAGAAACTCCTTTGTGATGTGTGCATTCATCTCATAGAGCAAACCGTTTCTGTTGAGAGTGCACTTTAGCATCACTGTTTGTGTGGTGTCTGAGAAGGGATATTTGGGTGTGCATTGAAGCCTATGGTGGAAAAAGAAATACCCTCAGATAAAAACTAGAAAGAAGCTTCCTGAGAAACTGCTTTGTGATGAGTCAATTTATCTCACAGAGTTACATCATTTTTTTTCGTGGTGCAGTTTGTTAGCACTGTTTTAGTGGAATCTGCAGAGGGATATTTGGGAGGGCATAGAAACCTAAGATGAAAAAATATTTCTTCTAGAGTCCTATAATGCAAAGGAAATAACTTCAGATAAAACTGACAGAGAAGCTTTTTGAGAAACGGTTTTCTGATATGTGTATTCATATCATAGAGTTTAACCTTCTTTTTGATTGCACAGTTCAGCATTGTTGTTTTTATGGTATCTGAGAGGAAACATTTGGGAGCCCATTGAAGCCTATGGTGAAAAAGGAAATATCGTCAGATTTAAACTAGAAGGCAGCTTTCTGAAAAACTGCTTTGTGATGGGTGAATACATCTCACAGAGTTTCAATTTTATTTTCATTGAGCAGTTTGATAAAACTGTTTTTGTGGAATCTGAAAAGGGATATTGAGGAGTGCATAGAGTCCAATGGTGAAAAAAAAAAATCTTCAGTTAAAAAGTGGAGAAAAGCTTTCTGAGAAACCTCTTTGGCATATGTACATTCATCTCATATGGTTAAACGTTTCTGTTGAGCGAGCACTTTGTCATCACTGTTTGTGTGGTGTCTGAGAAGGGATATTTGGGAGTGCATTGAAGCCTATGATGGAAAAAGAAATACCCTCAGATAAAAACTAGAAAGAGCTTCCTGAGAAACTGCTTTGTGATGGGTCAATTAAACTCACAGAGTTACATCATTCTTTTCGTGGTGCAGTTTGTTAGCACTGTTTTTGTGGAATCTGCAGAGGGATAATTGGGAGCACATACAGGCCTCAGATGAAAAAGAAATTTCTTCAGGTAACAACCAGAGAGAAGCTTATGGAGAAACTCCTTTGTGATGTTTCCATTCATCTCATAGAGGTAACGTTTCTGTTGAGGAAGCACTTTGACATCAAGGTTTTTGTGGTACATGAGATGGGATATTTGAGAGCATATTGAAGCCAACGGTGGAAAAGAAAATATCCTCATATAAAAACTAGAAAGAAGGCTTTTAAGAAACCTCTTTGTGATGTGTTAATTTATGTCACAGAGTTTCATGATTCTTTTCATAGAGCCCTTCGGTAACACTGTTTTTGGGGAATCTGCAAAGGGATATTTAGGAACGTATTGAAGCCTATAGTGAAAAAGGAAATATCCTCAGATAAAAGCTAGAAAGAAGCTTTCTGAGAAATTGCCTTGTGCTGTGTGAATTCACCTCACAGAGTTACACCATATTTCCCATTGAGCAGTTTTCTAACAATGTTTTCATGGAATCTGCAATAGGATCTTTTAGAGTGAATTGAAGCCAATGGTGACAAAGGAAATATTTTCAGGTAAAAACCAAAAAGAGGTTTTCTGAGAAACTGCTTTGTGATGTGTGAATTCATCTCACAGAGTTACATTATTATTTTCATTGAGCAGTTTGTTAACACTGTTTTCTTGGAATCTGCAATAGGATATTTTAGAGCGCATTGAAGCCTATACTGACAAAGGAAATATCCTCAGATAAAAACTAGAAAGAAGCTCTCTGAGAAAGTTCATTTGATTTGTAAATTTATCTCACAGAGTTTTATCTTTCCTGTTCATGCAGCAGTTTGTTAACACCGTTTTCATGGAATCTGCAAAGGGATATTTGGGGGCGCATTGGGTTCTATGGTGAAAAAGGAAATATCCTCAAAAATTAACTAGAAAGTAGGTTTCTGAGAAACTGCTTCATGATGTGTGAATTCATACCACAGAGTTACACTGTTCTTTTCATTGAGCAGTTTGCTAACACTCTATTTTGGAATCTGCAGTTGAATATTTCTCAGTGCACTGACACTTATGGTGACAAAGGAAATATCCTCATATAAAAACAAGAAAGAAGATTTCTCAGAAACCACTTTGTGATATATTAATTCATCTCACCGAACTACATGATTCCTTTCATAGATTAACTTGGTAGCACTGTTTTTCGGGAATCTGAGAAGGAATATTTTGGATCACATTAAATCCTATGGTGGCAAAGGAAATATCTTCATATAGAAACTAGTAAGAAGCTTTCTTAGAGAGTTGTTTATGTGTGAATTCATCTCAGAGTTGCACATTTCATTTCATGGATCAGTTTGCTAACATCTTTTTCGTGGAATCTGCAAAAGGATATTTTGGAGTGCAGTGAGGCCTATGGTGAAAAAGGAATTATCCTCAGATAATAACTAGAAAGAAGTTTACTGAGAAACTGCTTTGTTATGTGTGAATTCATCTCACAGAGTTATAATGTCCCTTTTTTTGAGAAGTTTGCTAACACTGTTTTCTTGGAGACTGCCAAGGGACATTTCAGAACACATTGAAGCTTAAGGTGACAAAGGAACTATTCTCAGACAAAAGCTAGAAAGAAACTTTCTGAGAAACTACTTTGTGATTTGTGAATTCATCTCACAGTGTTACATGATTCTTTCAATGGAGCAGTTTGGTTCCACTGTTTTTGGGGAATGTTAGAAGGATAATTTGGATCGCATTGAAGCCTATGGTAACAAAGGAAATATCCTCTGATAAAAACTAGAAAGAAGATTTATGAGAAAGTTGTTTGTGATGTTTGAATTCATCTCATAGTTTTACACCTTTCGTTTCATAGAGCAGTTTGCTAGCAGTGTTTTTGTGGAATCTGCAAAGGGATATTTGGGAGTGCATTGAGGCCTATAGTGAAAAAGGAATTAGCCTCAGATAAAAACTAGAAACAAGCTCTCTGACAAACTGCTTTGTGATGTGTGAATTCATCTTACAGAGTTACACCATTCTTTCCATTGAGCATATTGATAATGCTGGTATTGAGGAATCTGTATTAGTATATTTGGGAGCACATTGAAGCCAATGGTGACAAAGGAAATATCCTCAGAGAAAAATTAGAAAGAAGATCTGAGAAACTGCTTTGTTATTCATCACTAAGATGAGCGAATTCATCTCACAGGCTTACACGATTCATTTCTTGCAGCGTTTTTTGATGCTGTTTGCATGGAATCTGCAATAGGCTATTTGGGTGTGCACTGAAGACTATGGTGACAAAGGAAACATCCTCAGATATAAACTAGAAAGGAAGCTGTCTGAGAAAGTTCTTTGTGATGTGTGAATTCGTCTAACAGAGTTACCACTTTCTTTTCATTTAGCAGTTCGCTAACCCTTTTTTCATGGAATCTGGGAAGGTGTATTAAGGAGTACATTGAGGACTTTGGTGAAATAAGAAATATCCTGACAAAAACTAGAAAGCATCTTTCTGAGAAACTGCTTTGTGCCATGTGAATTCATCTTACAGAGTTACACCATTCTTTTCATAGAGCAGTTTGATAACACGGTTTTCGAGTAATCTGCAATAGGATATCTTGGAGCACATTGAAGTCTCTGGTGACAATGTAAATATTCTCAGACAAAAACCAAAAACAACTATTCTGGGAAACTACTTTGTGATGTGTGAATTTATCTCGCAATGTTACACTGTTATTTTCATTGAGAAGTTAGCTAAAACGTTTTTCATGGAATCTGCATTGGCATATTCGTGAGTGCATAGAGGAATATGGTGAAAAAGGAAATAACCACACGTATAAACTAGTAAGAAGATTACTGAGAAACAGCTTTGTAATGTCTGAATTCATTTCACAGAGTTACACCTTTCTTTATCTTGCAGCGGTATGGTAACACTATTGTTGGAGTATCTGCAATAGGATATTTGGAAGCACATTGAAGCCTATGGTGACAATGGAAATATCCTCAGAAAAAAACCAAGAAGAAACTCTCTGAGAAACTACTTTGTTATGTGTGAATTCATATCAGAGATTTACACCTTTCTTTCCATGGAGCAGTTTGCTAACCCTATTTTTGTAGAATCTGCAAAGGGATTTTAATGAGCATATTGAGACCAATGGTGAAAAAGGAAATATCCCCTGACAAAAACTAGAAAGAAGTAATCTGAGAAACTGCTTTGTTATTTGTGAATTCATCTGACAGAGTTACATGACACTACTCATGGAACAGTTAGGTAGCACTGTTTTTGGGGATCTGAGAAGGGATATTGTGGATAACTATGAAGCCTATGGTGACAAAGGAAGTATCCTCATATAAAAACTAGAAAGAAGCTTTCCGAGAAAATACTTTGTGATGTATAAATTCATCTCACAGAGGTACACCTTTCTCTTCATGGAGCAGGTTGACCACACTGTTTTCGGGGAATCTGAAATGGTACATTTGGTAGCACACTGAGGAATACAGTAAAAAAGAATTATCCTCAGAAGAAATTTATATGAAGCTTTCTGAGAAACAGCTTTGTGATATGTGGATTCATTTCACAGAGATACACTATTCTTTTCATTGAGTAGTATGGTAGAAATAGGATATTTGTGAGTGCATTGAAGCCTGTGGTGACAAAAGAAATATCCTCAGAGAAAAACCAAAAAGAAGCTATCTGAGAAACTGTTTTGGCTGGGTGAATTCATCTCTCAAATTTAAAACTTTCTTTTCATGGAGTAGATTGCTAACACTATTTTCATGGAATCTTCAAAGGGATATTTACAAGCACATTGAGGCCTATGGTGAAAAGGAAATATCCTCAGATAAAAACTAGAAAGAAGCTTTCTGAGAAATTGCTTTGTGATGTGTCAATTTACTGCACAAAGTTACACTGTTTTGTTCATTGAGCAGTTTGCCAACACTGTTTTCATAGATTCTGCAAAGGAATATTTTGAAGCATTTTGAGGCCTATAGTGAAAAAGGAAATAGCCCCATGTAAAACTAGAAAGAAGCTTTCTGAGAAACTGATTTGCAATGGGTAAATTCATCTCACAGAATTACACCATTCTTTTCATGAAGCAGTTTGATAACACTGTTTTCATGGAATCTGCAAAGTGATATTGGGAAGCACATTGAGGCCTACAGTGAAAAAGGAAATGTCCCCAGATAAAAACTGGGAAGAAGCTTTCTGAGAAGCTGTTTTCCATTGTGTAAATTCATCTCACAGAGTTACACCATTATTTTCATGGAGTAGTATGATAATGCTGTTTTCATGGAATCTGCAATAGGATATTCGGGAGTGTATTGAAGCCTTTGGTGACAAAGGATATATCTTCAGGTAAAAACCAATAGGAAATCTTCTGACAAACCACTTTCTGATATGTGAATTCATCTCACTGAGTTACACTGTTCTTTTCACTGGGCAGCTTGCTCACACTGTTTACTTGGAATCCACAATTGGATGTTTTGGAGCATGTTACAGCTTATATTGACAACAAAAATATCCTCAGTCAAAAACTAGAAAGAAGCTTTCTGAGAAACTGCTTTCTGATTTGTGAATTCATCTCACAGAGTGACACCATTGTTTTCATGGAGTAGTTTGGTAGCACTGTTTTTGGGGAATCTGAGAAGGGATATTTCAGATCACCTTGAAGCCTAGGGTGACAAAGGAAATGTCCTCAGATAAAATCTACGAAGAGGCTTTCTAAGAAAATTACTTGTGTTGTGTGAATTCGTCTCACAGAGTTACACTGTTCCTTTCATTGATTAGATTGCTAACACTGCTTTTATAAAGTCTGTAAAGGGATATTTGGAAAACATTGGGTCCTTGGATGAAAAAGGAAATATCCTCACATAAAAACTAGAAAGAATCTTTCTGAAAAACTGCTTTGTGATGTGTGAATTCATCTCAGAGAGTTACAATGTTGTTTTCATTGAACTGTTTGCTAACACTGTTTTCCTGGAATCTGCAATTGGATATTTCAGAGCACATTGAATCTTATGGTGACAAAGGAAATATATTCTGATAAAAACTAGAAAGAAGCTTTCTGAGAAACTGCTTTGTGATTTGTGAATTCATCTCACAGAATTACACAATTCTTTTAATTGAGCAGTTAGAAAACACTGTATTTCTTGATTCTGCAGTAGAATATTTGGGAGTGCATTGAAGCCTATGGTGATAAAGGAAATATCCACAAACAAAAACAGGAAAGATGCTGTCTGAGAAATTGCTTTGTGATGTGTGAATTCATCTCACAGAGTTACACTCATCTCTTCAATGAACAGGCTGCCAACTGTTTTCTTGGAAACCACAATGTGATATTTCAGAGAGCTTTGATGTGTGAATTCATCTCACAGAATTACATGATTCTTTTCATGGAGCAGTTTGGTAGCACTGTTTTTATGGAATCTAAGAAGGGATCATTTGGATCACTTTGAAGACTACGGTGACAAAGGAAATATCCTCAGATAAAGATTAGAAAAAACTTTATGAGAAACTGCTTTGTGATGTGTGAATTTATGTCACGGGGTTACACCATTGTTTTCATTGAGCTGTTTGATAACACTGTTTTCTAGGAATCTACGAGGAATATTTTGGAGTCCTGTGAGGCCTACAGTGGAAAAGAAAATATCCTCAGATAAAAACTAGAAAGAACTTTTCTGAGAAACTGCTTTCTGATGCGTAAATTCATCTCACAGAGTTACACTGTTCTGTTCCTTGAGCAGTTTGCTAACTGTTTTTTGTTGGAATCTGCAATGGGATATTTCAGAGTGCATTGAAGATTATAGTGACAGAGGAAAACCTTCAGATAAACTAGAAAGAAGCTTTCAGAGAAATTTCTTTGTGATTTGTGAATTCATCTCAAAGAGTTACACAATTGTGTTCATAGAGCAGATTGGTTACACTGTTTTTGGGGAATCTGAGAAGGGATATTTTGGATTGCATTGAATCTTATGGTGACAAAGGAAATATCCCAAGATAAAAACTAGAAAGAAGTTTTCTGTGAAACTGCCTTTTGGTGTGTGAATTCATCTCATAGATTTACAGCTTTCTTTTTATTGATCAGTTTGCTAACACTGTTTTTGTGGAATCTGCAATGGGATATATGGAGTGCATTGAGGTCTATGGTAAAAAAGGAAATATCCTGAGATAAAAACTAGAAAGAAGGTTTCTAGGAAACTCTTTTTGATGAGTGAATTCGCCTCACAGTGTTACACTGTTCTTTTCATTGAAAAGCTTGCTAACACTGTTCTCTTGATATCTGCAAAGGGATATTTTGGAGTGCATTGAAGATTAGGGTTACAAAGGAAACATCCTCATATAAAAATTAGAAAGAAGCTTTCTGAAAAACCCCTTTGTGATTTTTGAACTCTTCTCACAGAGTTACAGGATTATTTTCATGAATCAGTTTGGTAGCACTGTTATTAGGGTATCTGAGAAGGGATGTTTTGGATCATATAGAAGCCTAGTTTAACAAAGCATATATCCTCAGATACAAACTAGAAAGAAGCTCTCTGGGAAACTTCTTTGTGATGTGTGAATTTACCTCACAGAGTTACACCTTTCTTTATATGGGACAGTTGAAGAACACTGTTTCTGTGGAATCTGCAAGGGATATTTGGGAGCGGATTGAAGCCTCTTGTGAAAAAGGAAATATCCTCAGATAAAAACCAGAAGAAAGCTTTCTGAGAAACTGCATTGTGATGTGTGAATTCATCTCACACAGTTACACTGTTCTTTTCATTGAGGAGTTTGCTAACCCTTTTATCTTGGAATATGCAGTGGGATATTTCGGAGTGCATTGAAGATTATTTTGACAAAGGAAATACCCTCATATAAATACTAGAAAGAAGATTTCCGAGAAACTGCATTGTAATGTGTGAATTCATCTCACAGTTACCTAGTCCTCTTCATTGAACAGTTTCTGAACCCTGTTATCATGGAATCCGAAATGGGATATTTCGGAGCACATTGAAGCTTATGGTGAAAAAGGAAGCAACCTCAGACAAAGATAAGAAAGACGCTTTATGAGAAACTGCTTTGTGATTTGTGAATTCATCTTACAGGGTTACACGAACCTTTTGATGGAGTAGTTTGGTAGCACTGTTTTTGGGGAATCTGAAAGGGGATATTTTGGATTGCCTTGAAGCTTGTGGTGACAAAGGAATTATTCTCAGATAAAACTAGGAAGAAGTTTTTTGAGAAAGTTCTCTGTGATGTGTGATTTCATTTCACAGATTTACACCTTTCTTTTCATGGAGAAGTCTGCTAACACTGTTTTCATGGTATCTGCAAAGGGATATTTGGGAGCATGTTGAGGCCTACCCTGAAAAAGAAAGTATTCTTAGATAAAAGATAGAAAGAAAGTTTCTGAGAAACTGCTTTGTGAAGTGTGAATTTATCTCACAGAGTTACACCGTTCTTCTCATTGAGCAGTTTGCTAATGCTGTTTTCGTGGAATCTGCAAAGGCATATATGGGAGCGCATGAGGCCTATGGTGAAAAAGGAAACATCCTCATATGAACACTAGAAAGAAGGTTTCAGAGAAAATGATTTGTGATGTGTGAAATCATCTCACACTGTTCTTTTCATTGAGTAGTTAGCTGAAACTGTTTTCTTGGAATCCTCAATGTGATATTTTGGAGTGTATTGAAGCTTACGGTGAAAATGAAATATCCTTGCATAAAAACTAGAAAGAAGCCTTCTGAAAAACGGCTTTGTGGTGTGTTAAGTCATTTTACAGAGTTACACAATGCTTTTCATGGATCAGTTTGGTAGCCCTGACTTTGGGGAATCTTAGAAGGAATATTTTAGATCGAATTCAAGCCTATGGTGATAATGGAAATATCCTGAGTTAAAAACTATATAGAAGATTTCTGAGAAACTTCCCTCTGATGTGGGAATTCATCTCACAGTGTTACAGCTCACTTATATGGAGGAATTTGCTAACACAATTTTCTTGGAATCTACCAAAGTTTATTTGGAAGTGCATTGAGGCCTATAGTGAAAAAGGAAATATCCTCAGATAAACACTAGAAACAAGCTTTCTGAGAAACTGCTTTGTGATGTGTGAATTCATCTCACACAGTTATTCTGTTGTTTTCATTTAGCAGTCTGCTACCACTGTTTTCTTGGAATCTGCAATGGGATACTTTGGAGTGCATTGAAGTTTATGGTGTGAAAGGAAATATCTTAATATAAAATATAGGAAGAATCTTTCTGATAAACCGCTTAATTCATCTCACAGTGTTACATTCATCTCACAGTGTTAATTCATCTCACAGTGTTACACGATTCTTTTCATGGATCAGTTTGGTAGCACTGTTTTTGGGGAAACAGAGAAGGGATATTTTGTGTCACATTGACGACCTTGGTGACTAAGGAAACATAGTCATATAAAAACTGGAAGGAAGCTTTCTGAAAAAGTTCCTTTTAAATGTGTGAATTCATCTTACAGGTTTACAGCTATTTTCATGGAGCTGTGTGCTAACACTGTTTTCCTGAAATCTGCAAAGGGACATTTGGGAGCGCATTGTGGCCTAGAGTGAAAAATCCTCAGATAAAAATTAGAGGGAAACTTTCTGAGAAACTGCTTTGAGATGTGTGAATTCATCTCACAGAACTATGCCATTCTTTTCATTGAGCAGTTTGATAACACTTTTCTCATGGAATCTACAACAGGATATTTGGGATTGCATTGAAGCCCATGGTGACAGAGGAAGTATCCTCAGATGAAAACTGAAAAGAAGCTTTCTGAGAAACTAGTTTGTGCTGTGTCAATTCATATCACAGAGTTACATTGTTATTTTCATTGCACAGTTTGCTAACACTATTTTCTTGAAATCTGCAATGGGATATTTTGGAGCTCATTGAAGCTCATGGTGACAAAGGAAATAACCCAGGACAAAAACTAGAAAGAAGCTTTCTGAGAAACTGCTTTGTGATTTGTGATTTCAACTCAGATTCACTCTTCAGGATTCTTTACATGAGGCACTTTGTTAGCACTGTTTTTGGGGAATCTGAGAAGGGATATTTTGGATCTCATTGAAGCCTATGATGACAAAGGAATTATCCTCAGATAATAACTAGAAAGAAACTTTCTGAGTAACTGCTTTGTGAAGAGTTAATTCATCTCACAGAGTTACACAATTCCTTTCATGAATCACTTTGGTAGCACTGTTTTTGCTGAATCTGAGAGGGTATAATTTAGATCTCATTGATGCCTGTGGTGACAAAGGAAATATCCTCAGTTAAAAACTGGAAAGAAGCTTTCTGAGAAAGTTCTTTGTGACGTGTGAATTCAATTCATAGAGTTACACCTTTCTTTTCATGTGGTAGTTTGATAACAAAGATTTCCTGGAATCTGCCAAAGGATATTTTAGAGTGCATTTAGGCCTATAGTGGAAAAGGAAATATCTTCAGATAAAAACTACAAAGAAGCTTTCTGAGAAACTGCATTGAGATATGTGAAGTTAACTCACAGTGTTAAACGATTCATTTCATTGAGCCGCTTGCTTCAACTGTTTTCTTGGAATCTGCAGTGGGAAATTTCACAGTGCACTGTAGCTTATGGTGACAAAGCAAATATCCTTATATAAAAACTAGAAAGATGCTTTCAGAGAAACTGGTTTGTGATGTTTTAATTAATATCAGAGAGTTACATGATTATTTTCATGGAACTGTTTGGTAGCAGTGTTTTTGGGTAATCTGAGAAGGGATACTTGGAATCGCACTGAAGTCTGTGGTGATAAAGGAAATATCCTCATGTCAAAACTTGAAAGAAGTTTTCTGACAAGCCAATTTGTGATGTGTTAATTCATCTCACAGAGTTACACCATTCTTTTTTTATTATTATTATACTTTATGTTTTAGGGTACATGTGCATAACGTGCAGGTTTGTTACATATGTATACTTGTACCATGTTGGTGTGCTGCACCCATCAACTTGTCAGCACCCATCAATTCGTCATTTATATCAGGTATAACTCCCAATGCAATCCCTCCCCCCTTCCCCCTCCCCATGATAGGCCCCAGTGTGTGATGTTCCCATTCCTGAGTCCAAGTGATTTAATTGTTCAGTTCCCACCTATGAGTGAGAACATGTGATGTTTGGTTTTCTGTTCTTGTGATAGTTTGCTAAGAATGATGGTTTCCAGCTGCATCCATGTCCCTACAAAGGACGCAAACTCATCTTTTTCTATGGCTGCATAGTATTCCATGGTGTATATGTGCCACATTTTCTTAATCTAGTCCGTCACAGTAGGACATTTGGGTTGATTCCAAGTCTTTGCTATTGTGAATAGTGCTGCAATAAACATACGTGTGCATGTGTCTTTATAGCA
>NW_012116522.1:848853-868603 GCF_000951035.1 Colobus angolensis palliatus | reverse complement strand
GGAGAAATAGGAACACTTTTACACTGTTGGTGGGATTGTAAACTAGTTCAACCACTATGGAAAACAGTATGGCAATTCCTCAAGGATCTAAAACTAGATGTACACCATTTTTTTTATGGAGCAGTTTGTAACACTGTTTTCATCAAATCTGCACAGGGATATTTGGAGTGAATTGAGACTTATGGTGAAATAGGCAATATCCTCAGATAAGAACTGGAAAGAAGGTTTCTGGGAAAGTTCTTTATGACGTGAGAGTTCATCTCAGGGAGCTACACCTTCCTTTTCTTGGAGAAGTTTGCCAACACTGTTTTTGTGGAATCTGCAAAGCGATATTTGGGAGCACTTTCAGGCCTATAGTGAAAAATAAATATCCTTAGAGAAAAACTAGAAAGAATCTTTGTGAGAAACTGCTGTCTGATTTGTGAATTCAAGTCACACCGTTACACTGTTCTTTTCATTGAGCAGTTTGTCAGCACTGTTTTCTTGGAATCCACAATGGAATAGTTTGGAGCACTTTGAAGCTTATTGTAACAAGAGAAATATCCTCAGAAAAAAACTAGAAAAAGCTTTCTGATGAACCACTTTATGATTTGTGAATTCATCTCACAAGGTTACACAATACTTTTCATGGAGTAATTTGGTAACACTGCTTTTGGGGATTCTGTGAAGGGATATTGTGGATCCCATTGAGGACTATGGTGAGAAAGGAATTATCCTCAAAGGAAAAGTTGGAAGAACTTTCTGAGAAAGCTCTTTGTGATGTGTGAATTCGTCACACAGGGTCACATGTGTCATTTTATGGAGCAGTTTGCTAAAACTGTTTTCCTGGGATCCTCAAAAGGGATATTTGTGTCTGCATTGAGGCCTATGGTGAAAAAGGAAATATCCTCAGATAAAAACTAGAAAGAAGCTTTCTGAGAAACGACTTTGTTATGGGTGAATTCACCTAAGATAGTTACACTGTTCTTTCCATTCAACAGTTTGCCTACACTGTTTTCTTGGGGTCTACAATGGGATATTTTGGAACCCATTGAAGCTTAGGGTGACAAAGGAAATATCCTCAAAAAAAACTAGAAAGAAACTTTCTGAGAAACTCTTTTGTGATGTGTTAATTCATCTCACAGAGTTACAGGTATATTTTCATGGATCAGTTGGTTAGCACTGTTTTTGGGGAATCTTAGAAGGGATATTTTGTATCGTATTGAAGAATATGGTGACAAACAAAATATTCTCAGATAAGGACTAGAAAGAAGCTTTCTGGCATAGTCCTTTGTGATGTGTGAATTCATCTCACAGAGTTACAATAGTGGAAAAACAAATATACTCATACAAGAACTAGATAGGAGCTGTCTGAGAATCTATTTTATGAGTTCTGAATTCATCTCACAGAATTACACCATTCTTTTCACTGAGCAGTTTGATAACACTGTCTTCATGGAATCTGCAATAGGATATTTGGGAGCGCATTGAAACCTAGGGTGACAAAACAAATATTCTCACAGAAAAAGCAAAAAGAAGCTTTTGGAGAGCTTGCTGTGTGGTGTGTGAATTCATCTCACAGAATTATACTGTTCCTTTCTTTGAGGAGTTTGCTAACACAGTTTTCTTGGAATCTGCAATAAGATATTTTGGAGTGCATTGAAGCTTATGGTCACAAAGGAGATATCCTCAGAGAAAAACTAGAAAGAATCTTTCTGAGAAACTGCTTTGTGATTTATGAATTCACCTCAGAGAGTTACACTATTCTTTTCATGTAGCAGTTTGGTAGCACCGTTTTTGGGGTATCTGAGAAGGGATATTTTAGATCACATTGAAGCCTTTAGTGACAAAGGAAATATCCTCAGATTAAAACTAGAAAGAAGTTTTCTGTGAAAGTTCTTTGTGATTTGTGAATGTATCTCATAGTGTTAACACCTTTCTTTTCATGGAGAAGATTGCTAACACTGTTTTTGTGGAATTTGTGAAGGGATGTTTGGGAGCGCATTACGGCCTCTGGTGAAAAAGGAAATATCTGCAGATAAAAAGCAGAAAGAAGCTTTTGGACAAAGTTCTCTGTGATGAGTGAATTCATTTCACAGAATTACACCTCATTTTTCATGGAACAGTTTGCCAACACGGTTTTCATGGAATCTGCATAGGGATATTTGGGAGCGCATTGAAGTCTATAGTGAAAAAGGAGATATCCCATTTTAAACGAGAAAAAAGCTTTCTGAGAAACTGCTTTATGATTTGTGAATTCATCTCACAGAGTTACATTGTTCTTTTCATTTAGCAGTTTGATAAATATGTTTTCTTGTAATCTGCAATGGCATATTTCAGAGCGCATTGAAGTTTATGGTGAAAAAGAAAATATCCTCATATAAGAACAAGAAAGACGCTTTCTGAGAAACCACTTTGTGATGTGTTAATTATTTTCACAGAGTTACATGATTCTTTTCATGTCTCAGTTTGGTAGCAGTGCTTTTGGGGAATGTAAGAAGGAATATTGTGGGTCATATTGAAGCCCATGGTAACAAAGGAAATACCCTCATATAAAATCTGCAAACAAGCTTTGTGAGAAACTGCATCATGATGTGTTAGTTCATCTCACTCTGTTAAAATTGTCTTTTCATGGAGCAGTTTGCTTACACTGTTTTCCTGGTATCTGCACAGGGATATATGGAAATGCAATGTTGCAAACCTTAAAAAAGGAAATATCCACAGATAAATACTAGAAAGAAGAGTTCTGAGAACCTGCTTTGTGATGTGCAAAGTCATCTCACAGTGGTACACCATTCTTTGCATTGCCCAGTTTGGTGACACTGTTTTCATGGAATCTGCAATATGATATTTGGGAGTGCATTGAAGCCTAGGGTGACAAAAGAAATATCCTCATAGAAGACGCAAACAAAGCTTTATGAGAAACTGCAGATAAAAAGCAGAAAGAAGTTTTGTGATGTGTGAATTCACCTCACAGAGATACATGATTCTTTTCATGGAGCAGTTTGGTGGCACTGTTATTGGGCAATCTGATAAGGTATATTTTGAATCATATTGAAAGCCTGTGGTGACAAAGGAAATATCTTCAGAAAAAAACTGGAAAGAAACTTTCTGAGAAAGTACTTTGTGATGTGTGAATTCATCTCACAGTGTTACACTGTACTTTTCACTGAGCAGTCTGCTAACACTGTTTTCATAGAATCTGCAAAGGGATATTTTGGTGCCCATTGAGACCTAAGGTGAAAAAAGAAATATCCTCAGATAAAAAATAGAAATAAACTTTCAGAGAAACTGCTTTGTGATGTCTGAATTCATCTCACAGAGTTACACTGTTCTTATCATTGAGCAGTTCGCTAACACTGTTTTCTTGGAACCTGCAATGGGATATTTCGAAGCACATTGAAGCTTATGGTGATAAAGAAAATATCCTCACATAAAAAATTTAAAGAAGATTTCTGAGAAACTGCTTTGTGATGTGTTAATTTATCTCACGGACTTACATGATATTTTTCACGGATTAGTTTGGTAGCCCTGTTTTTGGAGAATGAGTGAGCGAATATTTTGGATCTCATTGAAGCCTATGGTGACAAACAAAATATCCTCAGATAAGAACTAGAAAGAAGGTTTCTGAGAAAGTTCTTTCTGGTGTGTGAATTCATGTCACAGAGATACACCTTTCTTTTCATGGAGTGGTTTGCTAACACTGTTTGTGTAGAATCTGCAAAGGAATATTTGGGAGCACACTGAGACCTATGGTGAAAAAAAACATATCCTCAGATTAAAAATAAAAAAGAAGGTTTCTGAGAAACTGCTTTGTGATGTTTGAATTCATCTCATAGAGTTACACCTTAATTTCATTGCACAGTTGGATAACACTGTTTTCGTGGAATATGCAATAGGATATTTGGGAGCGCATTGAAGCCTATGGTGACAAAGGAAATTTCTTCAGATAAAAACCAAAAAGAAGATTTCTGAGAAACTGCTTTGTGATGTGTGAATTCATCTCTCAGAGTTACACTGTCATTTTCATTGAGTAGTTTGCTAGCAATATTTACTTGGAATCTGCAATGAGATATTTTGGAGCACATTGTAGCTTATGGTGAAAAAGAAAATATACTCAGACCAAAACGAGAAAGAAACATTCTGAGAAACTGCCTTGTGATTTTTGAATTTGTCTCACAGAATTACACGATCCTTTTCATGGATCAGTTTGATAGCACTGTTTTTGGGGAATCTGAGAAGGGATATTTTGGATCGCATTGAAGCCTATGGTCACAAAGGAAATATCCTCAGATTTAAACTACAAAGAAACTTTCTGAGGAATCGCTTTGTGGTGGGTTAATACATCTTACACATTTACACCTTTCTTATCAAGGAGGAATTTGCTAATACTGTTTTTGTGAAATCTTCCAAGTTATACCTGGGAGCACATTGAGGACTATGGTGAAAAAGGCAATATCCTCAGTTAAAAACTACAAAAAGCTTCCTGAGAAACTGCTTTTTATAGCTGAATTCTTCTCATAGAGTAACTGTTCTGTGATGTGTGAATTTAACTCAGAGTTACATTATTCTTTTCATTGAGCAGTTTGCTAACACTGTTTTCTTGGAGTCTACAATGGCATATTTCACAACACATTGAAGCTTATTGTGAAAAAGTAAATATCCTCAGACAAAAGCTAGAAAGAAATATTTTGAGAAACTGCTTTGTTATTTGTGAATTCATCACACAGAGTTACGCGATTCTTTTCATGAATCAGTTTGATAGCACTGTTTTTGGGGAATATGAGAAGGGATATTATGGATTCCATTGAAGATTATGGTGACAAAGGAAATATCCTCAGATAAATCTAGAGAGAATGTTTCTCAGAAACCTCCTTGTGATGTGTGAATTCATCTCACAGAGTTGCACCTTTCTTTTCATGGAGCCAATTGCTAACACTGTTTTTGTGGAATCTGCAAAGGAATATTTGGTAGCACATTGAGGCCTGCAGTGAGAAAGGAATTATGCTCAGATAAAAAGTAGAAAGAAACTTCCTGAGAAAGTTGTTTGTGATATTTGAATTCATCTCACAGAGTTACACCATAGTTTTCATGGATTAGTTTGCTAACACAGTTTTCGTGGAATCTGCAAAGGGATATTTGGGAGCACTTTGATGCCTACAGTGAAAAAGGGAATACTCTCATAGAAAAACTAGAAAGATGCTTTCTGAGAATCAGCTTTGTGATGTTTGAATTCAATGCACAGAGTTACACTGTTCTTTTCCTGGAGCAGTTTGCTAACACTCTTTTCTAGGAATCTACAATGGCATATTTCTTAGGGCATTGAAGCTTAGTGTGAAAAAGGAAATATCCTCAGACAAAAACTAGAAAGAAGCTTTCTGAGAAGCTGCTTTGTTTTGTGTGAATTCATGTCAGAGAGTTACACTGTGCTTTTCATTGAGCAGTTTGCTTAAACTCTTTTTTTTGGGGATCTGCAATGTGATATTTTGGAGGACATTGAAGCTTAAGGTGACAATGGAAGTATCCTCATGTAAAAACTAGAAAGAAGCTTTATGATAAATCGCTTTGTGATGTGTAAATTGATCCCACAGTGTTACCTGATTGTTTTCATGGATTAGTTTGGTAGCACTGTTATTGCAGAAACTGAGAAGGGATTTTTTTTTCACATTGAAGCCTACTGTGACAAAGGAAATTCCCTTAGACAAAAACTAGAAAGAAGCTTTCTGAGGAACTGCTTTGTGATTTCTGAATTCATCTCACGGAGTTACACATTTCTATTTATGGAGCAGCTTGGTAGCCCTGTTTTTGGAGAATCAGAGAAGGGACATTTTGTATCACATTGAAGCCTATGTTGTCAAAGGAAATGTCCTCAAACTAAAACTAGAAATAAGCTTTCAGAGAAACTTCTTTGTGATGTGTAAATTCATCTCACAGAGATACACCTTACCTTTCATGGAGCAGTTTGCTAACACTGTTTTCGTGGAATCTGCAAAGGGATATTTTGGAGCGCACTGAGGCCTATGGTGAAAAAGGAAATATCCTCAGATTAAAACCAGAAAGGGGCTTTCTAAGAAACTCCTTTGTGATGTGTGAATTCACCTCAGAGACTTGCACTGTTCTTTTCATTTAGTAGTTTACTAGCACTGTTTTCTGCGGATCTGGAATGAGATATTTTGGAGCACATTGAGGCTGTTGGTGACAAATGAAATATCCTCAGACAAAAACTAGAAATAAGTTTTCTGAGAAGCTGCTTGGTGTGTTGTAAATTCGTCACACAAAGTTACACCTTTCCTTTCATGGAGCAGTTTGCTAACACTGTTTTCGTGGAATCTGCAACGGAATATTTTGGAGTGCATTGAGCCCTACTTTGAGGAAGGAAATAGCCTCAGATAAAAACTAGAAAGAAGCTTTCTTAGAAGCTGCTTGGTGGATTGTAAATTCATCTCACAGAGTTACACCTTGCTTTTCGTGGAGTAGTTTGCTAACACTGTTTTTATGGGGTCTGCAAAGGGATATTTTGCAGTGCATTGAGCCCTACAGTGAGAAAGGAAATATCCTCTGATTAAAACAAGAAAGAAGCTTTCTGGGAAAATGCTTTGTGATGTGTGAATTCACCTCACAGAGTTACACAGTTCTTTCAATTTAGCAGTTTTCTAGCACTGTTTTCTTGGAATCTGCAATGGGATATTTCAGAGCACATTGAACATTATGGAGACAAAGGAAATAACTTCATATAAAAACCATAAGGAAGCTTTCTCAGATTCTGCTTTATGCTGTGTTAAGTTGTCTCACCGAGATACACAGCTCTTTTCAGGGATCAGCTTGGTAGCACTGTTTTTGGAGATCTGAGAAGTGCTATTTTGGATAGCATTCAAACCTAGGACAAAAAAGGCAATATCCTCAGATACTAATTAGATACAAGCTTTCTGAGAAAGTTTTTTGTGATGTTTGAATTCATCACACAGAGTTACACTGTTCTTTTCATTGATCAGTTTTCTAGCACTGTGTTCTTGGAATCTGCAATGGGATATTTCAGAGCACTTTGAACGTTATGGTGACAAAGGAAATAACATGATATAAAAACAAGAAGGAAGCTTTCTCAGATACTGCTTTATGCTGTGTTAAGTTGTCTCACTGAGTTACATGGCTCTTTTCATGGATCAGCTTGGTAGCATTGTTTTTGGGGAATCTGAGAAGTGATATTTTGGATAGCATTGAAACCTAGGGTGACAAAGGCAATATCCTCAGATAAAAGTTAAATGGAAGCTTTCAGAGAAATTTCTTTGTGATATTTGAATTCATCTCAAAATTTAGACTATTCTTTCTTGATGCAGTTTGCTAACACTCTTTCCACCAAATCTGCAAAGGGATTTTTTGGAGTGCATTCAGGCTTGTAGTGAAAAAGAAAATATCCTCAAATAAACACAGAAAAGAAGCTTTCTGAGAAACTACAGTGTGTGTGTGTGAATTTGTCTCACAGAGTTACACTGTTCTTTTCATTGAGCAGTTTGTTAACACTGTTTCGTTGGAATCTGCAATGGTATATTTCAGAGTGAACTGAAGCTTATGGTGACAAAGGAAATACACTCAGACAAAAACCAGTAAGAAGCTTTCTGAGAAACTGCTTTGTGATTTGTGAATTCATCTCATAGACTTACCTATTTCTTTTCATGGAGCAGTGTGGTAGCAGTTTTAGGGGAATCTGAGAAGGGATATTTTGGATCTCATTAAAGCCTATGGTGGCAAAAGAAAAACTCCAATAAAAACTACAAACAAGCTTTCTGAGAAAACTGATTTGTGTTGTGTGAGTTCATCTCACAGATTTACACCTTTCTTTTCATGGAGCAGTTTGCTAATGCTGCTTTCTTGGAATCTGCAATCAGATATTCCGAAGCACCTTGAGGCCTATAGTGAAAAAGGAAACATCCTCAGATAAAAACTACAAAGAAGCTTTCTGAGAAACAACTTTATAATACGTGAATTTATCTTACACTGCTACATCATTCTTTTCATTGAGCAGTTTGATTACCCTGTTTTCAAGGAAACTGCAATAGGATATTTGGAATCACAATGAAGTTATAGTGACAAAGGAATTATCCTGAGATAAAAATTTTCTGAGAAAGTTCTCTGTGATGTGTGAATTCATCTCACAGAGTTACACCTTTCTTTTCATGCAGGAGTTTACTAACACTGCTTTCTTAAAATCTGCAAAGGGATATATGGGAGTGCATTGAGTTTTATAATGAAAAAGGAAACACTCTCAGATATTAACTACAAAGAAACTTTCTGAGAAAATGCTTTCTGTTGTGTGAATTCATCTCATTGAGTCACATGATTCTATTCATGGAGCTGTTTGATAGCACTGTATTTGGGGAATGTGAGAAGGGATATTTTGGGTCACATTGGAGCCTATGGTGACAAAGGAAATATCCTCATTAAAAACTAGATAGAAGCTTTCTAAGAAAGTTCTTTGTGATGTGTGAGTTCATCTCACAGAGTTACACATTTCCTTTCATGGAGCAGTTTGCTGAAACTGTTGTCGTGAAATCTGCACAGGGATATTTGGGAGAAGATGGAAGCTGATGGTGGAAAAGGAAATATCCTGAGATAAAAACTAGAAAGAAGCTTTCAGAGAAATTTCTTTGCAATGGGTGAATTCATCACACAGAGTTACACCTTTGTTTTCTTTGAACAGCATTGTAGCACTGTTTTTATGGAATCTACAAAGTTATATTTGGGAGCTCCAAGAGGCTTATGGTTAAAAAGTAAATACCTTCAGTTAAAAACTGAAGAGAAGCTTTTTGAGAAACGTTTTTGTGATGTGTGTATTCATCTCATAGAGTTTAACTTTTTTTAATGGAGCAATTGAGCCTCACTTTTGTTGTGGTACCTGAGAGGAGTTATTTGGGAGTGAAATGAAGCCTTTGGTGACAAAGGAAGTATCCTCAGATAACAATCAAGAATAAGCTTTCTGTGAAACTGCTTTGTGATGTGTGAATTCATCTCACAGTCATTGAGAAGTTTGCTAACAATGTTTTCGTTTAATCTGCAATGGGATATTTGGGAACACAATGAGGAATATTCTGAAAAAGGAAATATCCTCTGATAAAAAGTAGAAAGATGTTCTCTGAGAAACAATTTTGTGATATGTGAATTTATTTCTCAGAGTCTCACAATTCTTTTCATGGATTAGTTTGGTAGCACTGTTTTTGGAGGAATCTAAGAAGGGATATTATGGATCGCATTGAAGCCTATGGTGGCAAAGTAAATATCCTCAGATTTAAACAGGAAAGAAGCTTTCTGAAAAACTTCTTTGTAATGTGTGAATTCATCCTACAGAGTTACACCATTCTTTTAATGGATCAGTTTGCTAACCCTGTTTTTGTGGAATCTGCAAAGGTATATATTGCAGTGCCTTGAGATCTATGATGAAAAAGAAAATAATCTCAAACAAAAAGTAGAAAGAATCGTTCTGAGAAAAGGCTTTGTGATGTGTGAATTTATCTCACAGAGTTACACTGTTCTTTTCATTGAGCATTTTACTAACAATGTTTTCTTGGTATCTTCATTGGGATATTTTGGAGCACACTGAAGCTCAGAGAGACATAGGAAATATCCTCATATAAAAACTAGAAAGAACCTTTCTGAGAAAGCCCTTTGTGATGTGTTAATTCATCTCACAGAGTTACATGATCCTTTTCATGGATCATTTCAGTAATAGCTTCTTTTGGGAATCTGAGAAGGGATATTTTGAATCGCATTGATGCCTATGGTGACAGAGGAAATATCCTCATATAAAAACTAGAAGGAAACTTTCTGACATACAGCTTTGTGATGTGTGAATTCACCTGACAGAGTTACACCATACTTTTAATTGAGCAGTTTGATGACACTGATTTTGTGGTATCCACAATAGAGTATTTGAGGGGGCATTGAGGCCTATGGTGACAAAGGAAATGTCCTCAGATAAAAACCAAAAAGAAGCTTTCTGTGAAACTACTTTGTGATGTGTGAATTCATCTCACTGAGTAACACCCTTCTTTTCATTGAGAAGTTTGATAACACTGTTTTCATTTATTCTGAATTTGAATATTCAGGAGTGCATTGAGGAATATGGTGAAAAAACAAATATCCTCAGACAAAAACTAGAAAACAACTTTCTGAGAAACTTCTTAGTGATGTTTGAATTCATCTCACGGAGTTACACTGTTCTTTGCATTGAGTAGTTTACTTACACTGTTTTCTTGGTACCTGAAATCTGATATTTCTGAGTGCATTGAAGCTTATGGTGGCAAAGTAAATATCCTCATATTAAAACTAGAAAGAAGCTTTCTGGGAATCCGTTTTCTGATGTTTAATTCACCTCACAATGTTATATAATTGCTTTCATGGAGCAGATTGGTAACACTGTTTTTGGTTCATCTGAGAAGGGCTATTTTGTATCGCATTGAAACCTATGGTGACAAAGGAAATATCCTCAGATTAAAACTAAAAAGAAGCTTCATGAGAAAGTTCTTTGTGATGTGTGAATTCATCTCACAGAGTTACACCTTTCCTTACATGGAGCAACTTGCAAGAACTATTTTCGAGGAATCTGCAAAGGGATATTTGGGTATGCTTTGAGATCTATGGTGAAAAAGGAAATATCATCAGATAAAAACTAGAAAAAAGCTTTAGAGGAACTGCTTTGTGATGGGTGAATTCATCTCACAGAGTTACACATTTCTTTTCATTGAGCAGTTTCGTAGCTCTGTTTTTGGGGAATCTGCAAAGAGATTTTGTGGAGCTCTTAGTGGCCTATGGTGAAAAAGGCAATATCTTCAGATAAAACCTGGAGAGAAGGCTTTTGGGAAACTAATTTGTGAGGTGTGTGTTCACCTTATAGAGATAAACCATTTTGTGGATGGCACAGTTTTTCATCACTATTTTTGTGGTTTCTGGGAAGCGATATTTGGGAGTGCATTGAGGCTAATGGTGGAAAAGTAAATATGCAAAGATAAAAACTAGAAAGGAGCTTTCTGAGAAATTTATATGTAGGGGGTGAATTCATCTCACAGAGAAAAAGCGTTCTTTTCATTGAGCAGTTTGGTAACCCTGTTTTTGTGGTATGTACAAAGGTATATTTGAAGTGCAGAGAAGCCTATAGTGAAAAAGGAAATACCCTCAGATAAAAACTAGAACAAAGCTTTCTGGGAGACTGTTTTATTATTGGCGAATTCATCTCACAGAGTTAAATCTTTCTTTTCATTGAGCAGTTTGGTAACACTGTTTTTGTGGAATATGCAATGAATATTCGAGAGCAGATAGAGGTCAAAGTTGAAAAAGGAAATGTATTCAGATAAAAACATGAGACAAAGTTTCTGATAACTGCTTTGTGATGTGAGCATTCATCTCATAGAGGTAAAGTTTTCTGTTGAGAGAACAGTTTGGCATCACTGTTTTTGTGGTGTCTGAGAAGGGATACTTGAGAGCGCATGGAAGCCAATGGTGGAAAAGGAAATATCCTGAGATAAAAACCAGAAAGAAGCTTTCTGAGAAATTACTTTGAGATCAGTGAATTCAGCATACAGAATTACGTGATTTTTTTCTTTGAGCAGTTCAGTAGCACTGTTTTTATGGAATCTGTGAAGGGATATTCGGGAGCTCCTGGAGGCCAATGGTGAAAAAGGAGAAAACCTCACATGAAAACTGGAGAGAAACGCTTGGAGAAATGGTTTTATGATGTGTGTATTCATCTAATAGAATTTAATCTTTTTGCTGATTGAGTAGTTCTTCATCAATATTTAGTGGTATCTGGGAGGAGTTATTTGAGGGCACATTGATGCCTATGGTGAAAAAGGAAACATTCTCAGATTTAAACTAGAAAGAAGCTTTCCGAGGAACTGCTTTGTGATGGGTGAATTCATCTCATAGGGTTACACCTTTCTTTTCATTGAGCAGATTGGTAACACTGCTTTTGTGGAATCTGCAAAGGGATATTCAGGAGCGCATAGAGTAAAATGGCAAAAAAAGAAATATCTTCAGGTAAAAAACGGAAAGAAACTTTTAGAGAAACTCTTTTGTGATGTGTGCATTAATCTCATAGAGATAAACGTTTCTATTGAAGGAGCAATTTGGCATCACTGATTTTGTGGTACCTGAGAAGGGATATTTGAGAGTGCATTGAAGTCTATGGTGGAAAAGGAAATATCTTCAGATAAAAACTGGAAAGAAGCTTCCTGAGAAACTACTTTGTGATGGATCAATTTATCTCACAGCGTTACATCATTCTTTTCATGGAGCAGTTTGTTAGCAGTGTATTTTGTGGAATCTGCAGAGGGATATTTGGGACTGTATAGAAGCGTTTGAAAAAAAAAAGAAAATTCTTCAGGTAAAAACAGGAGAGAAGGTTTTGGAGAAACTCCTTTGTGATGTATACATTCATCTAATAGAGCTAAACGTTTCTGTTGAGGGAGCGCTTTGGCATTGCTGTTATTCTGGTGTCTTAGAATGGATATTTTGGAGCACATTGAACCCTATGGTTACAAAGGAAATATCCTAAGATAAAAACTGGAAAGAAGCTTTCTGTGAAAGTTCTTTGTGATGGTTAAATTTACCTCAGAGCGTTACAACTTTCTTTTCATGGAGCAATTTGCAAATACTGTTTTCATGGAATCTGCAAGGGGATATTTCTGAGTGCTCTGAGTCCCAAGGTGAATAAGGAAATATCCCCATGTAAAAACTAGAAGGAAACTTTCTGAGAAACTGGTTTGCAATGTGTGAATTCATCTCACAGGGTTACACTGTTCTTTTCATTGAACAGTTTGCTCACACTCTTTTTTGGAATATGCAGTGGGATATCCTGGAGTACATTAAATCTTACGGAGACAAAGGAAATATCCTCTGACAGAAACTAGAAAGAAGTTTTCTAAGAAACTACTTTGTGATTTGTGAATTTACCTAACACAGTTACATCTTCCTTTTCATGTAGCACTCTGGTAGCACTCTCTTTGGGGAATGTGAGAGGGGATATCTTGGATCACGTTGAAGCCTATGGTGACAAAGGAAATATCATCTGATTAAAACTAGAAAGAAGGTTTCTGAGAATGTTCTTTGTGATGTTGAATTCATCTCACAGAGTTACAACTTTCTTTTGGTGGGGCTGTTTGCTAACACTGTTTTCGTGGAACCTGCAAAGGGATATTTGGGAGTTGATTGAGGCATATGGTGACAAACTAAATATCCTCAGATAAACACTGGAAAGAAGCTTTCTGAGAAACTGCTTTGTGATTTGTGAATTCATCTCACAGAGTTACGTGATTCGTTCCATGGAGCAGTTTGGTAGCACTGTTTTTGGGGTATCTGAAAAGGGATATATTGGAACGCACTGAAGCCTATGGTGACAAAGAAAATATCCTGAGATAAAAACCAGAAAGAAGCTTCTGAGAAACTTCCTTGTGATGCGTGAATTCACCTCACAGAGTTACACCTTTCTCTTCAAGGAGGAGAATACTAGCACTGTTTTCCTGGAATCTGCAAAGGAATATTTGGGAACGTATTAACACATATGGTGAAAAAGGAAATACGTTCAGATAACAACTAGAAAGAAGCTTTCTTAGAAATTGCTTTGTGATGTGTGAATTCCTCTCACAGAGTTACCCTGCTCTTTTAACCCAGCACTTTTCTAACAGTGTGTTCTTGGAATCTGCAAAGGGATATTTCTTAGCGTATTGAACCTTATGGTGACAAAGGAAATATCCTCATATAAAAACAAGAAAGAAGCTTTCTGAGTCATCACTTTGTGATGTTTTACTTCAACTCACAGAGTTACATGATTCTTTTCAGTGATCAGTTTGGTAGCACTGTTTTTGGGGAATCCGTGAAGGGAAATTTGGGATCACATTGAACCAACACTGACAAAGGAAATATCCTCAGATAATAATTAGAAAGACACTTTCTGAGAAAGTCCTTTGTGGTGTGTGAACTCATCTCACAAGTTAAACCATTCTTTTCAAGGGGTAGTTTGAAAACCCTGTTTTTGTGGAATCTGCAATAAGATATTTGAGAGCTCATTTATGCAAATGGTGACAAACGAAATATCCTCAGATAAAAAAGAAAAAGAAGCTTTCTGAAATACTCCTTTGTGATTTCTGAATTCATCTCATGAAATTTCACTGTACTTTTCATTGAGCATTTGCTAATACTCTTTTCTTGGAATCTGCATTGGGATATTTTGGAGAGCATTGATCTTTATGCTGACAAAAGAAATATCCCAAGACAAAAACTAGAAACAAGCTTTCTGACAAGTTGCTTTGTGGTGCATTATTTCATCTCACAGAGTTACACCTTTCTATTCATGCAGCAGTTGGTTAGCACTGTTTTTCTGGAATCAGTGAAGGGATACTTGGGATCACATTGAAGCCAATGGTGACAAAGGAAATATACTCAGATAAAAATTAGAAAGAAGCTTTCTCGGAAGCTTCGTTGTGACGTGTGAATTCATCACACAGAGTTACACTGTTATTTTCATGGAACAGTTTGATAACACTGTTTTCTTGGAATTTGCAATAGGATATTTGGGAGCACATTGAAGTCTACTGTGACAAAGAAAACATCCTCAGATAAAAACAAAAATAATCTTTCTGTGAAACTGCTTGGAGATGTGTCAATTTACCACACAGTTTTTCATCGTTCCTTTCATTGAGAAGTTTGCTAACACTTTTTTCCTGGAATATGCAATGGGATATTCCAGAGCTCATTGAGGAATATGGTGAAAAAGAAAATATCCTCAGATAAATACTAGAATGAAGCATTCTGAGAAACTGCTTTGTTATGTGTCAATTCATCTCACTGAGTTACACCATTATTTTCATGGAGAAGTTTGGTAGCACTGTTTTTGGGTAGTCTGAGAAGTGAGATTTTGGATCGCATTGAAGTCTATGGTGACCATGGAAATATCCTCAGATAAAAGTAGAAAAAAACTTTCTGAGAAACTTCTTTGTGATGTGTGTATTCATCTCATAGAGTCACACATTTCTTTTCATGGAGTAGTTTACTAACACAGTTTTCGTGGAATCAGCAAGGGGATATTTGGAAGTGAGGTGAGGCCTATGTTGAAAAAGGAAATATACTCAGAAAAATTAGAAAGAAGCTTCCTGAGAAACTGTTTTGTGATGCATGAATTCATCTCACAGAGTTAAGAGTTCCCATCATTAAGCAGTTAGCTAACACTGTTTTCTTTTAATCTGCAATGGAACATTTCAGAGATCATTGAAGTTTAGGGTGACAAAGGAAATATCCTCAGACAAAAACTAGAAAGAAGGTTTTTGAGAAACTTCTTTGTGATATGTGATATCATCTCACAGAGCTACACAATTCTTTTCAAGGAGAAGCATTGTAGCACTGTTTTTAGGAAATCTGAGAAAGGATATTTTTGATCACACTGAAGCCTATGGTGACAAAGGAAATATCGACAGATGAAAACTAGAAATCAGCTTTCTGAGAAGTTTCTTGATGATGTATGTATTCATCTCACAGAGTGACACCTTTCTTTTGATGGAGCAGTTTGCTAACACTGTTTTCTTGGAATCTGCAAAGAGATATTTGTGACCATTTTGAGGCCTACGATGAAAAAGGAACTGTCCTCAGATAAAAAAGAGAAAGAAGACTTCTGAGAAACTGTTTTGTAATGGGTGAATTCTTCTCCCTGAGTTACACTGTTATTTCCATTGTGAAGTTTGATAACACTGTTTTCTTGGAATCTGCAATAGAATATTTGGGAGCACATTGAAGTCTTTTGTGACAAAGGAAATATCCTCAGGTAAAAACCAAAGAGAATCTTTCCGTGAAACTCCTTTTTGACTTGTCAATTCACTTCACAGATGAACATTGTAGCTTTCATTGGGAAGTTTGCTAACACTTTTATTTTGAAATCTGCAATGGAATATTCGGAGCTCACTGAGGAATATGGTGAGAAAGGAAATATCTTCAGATAAAAACTAGAAAGAAGCTTTATGAGAAACTGCTTTGTTATGTGTCAATTCATCTCACAGAGTTACACCATTGTTTTCATGGAACAGTTTGGTAGCACCATTTTTCGGTAGTCTGAGAAGGGATATTTTGGATCGCATTGAAGCCTCTGGTGACAAAGTAAATATCCTCACATAAAACTAGAACAAATGTTTCTGATAAACTTCTTGGTGATGTATGTATTCATACTATCTTTGTGATGTGTGTATTCTTCTCTTAGAGTCACACCTTTCTTTTCATGGTGCAGTTTGCTGACCCTGTTTTCGTGGAATAAACAAAGGGATCTTTGAGAGTGAGGTGAAGCCTGTGATGGAAAAGGAAATATCCTCAAAAAAAAAAAACGAGAAAGAAGCTTTCTGAGAAACTGCTTTGTGATGTGTGAATTCATTTCACAGAGTTACAACTTTCCTTTCATGGAACCGTTTGCTCACATTGTTTTCATGGAATCTGCAAAGGGATATTTGGGAGCGCATTGATGCCTGTGATGAAGGAGGAAATATCCTCAGAAAAAAACCAAAAAGAAGCTCTCTGTTAAACTGCTTTGTGTGGTGTGAAATCATCTCACTGATTTACCCCATTCTTTTCATTGAGACGTTTGCTAACACTTTTTTCGTGGAATCTGCAGCTGGATATCCCAGAGAGCCTTGAGGAATTTGGAGAAATAGGAAATATCCTCAGATAAAATCTAGAAAGAAGCAGTCTGAGAAACATCTTTGTGATGTGTGAATTCATATCACAGAGTTACACCATTCTTTTCGTGGAGCAGTTTGGTAGCACTTTTTTGGGGATCCAAGAGGTCATATTTTGGATCTCATTGAAGCCTATGCGTGACATATAGAAATGTAATCAGATAAAATTTGGCAAGAAACTTTCTAAGAAACTTCTTTGTGATGTGTGTATTCATCTCTAGAGTAACACATTTCTTTTCATGGAGCAGTGTGCTAATGCGGTTTTTGTGAAATCTACAAAGTGATATTTTGGAGCAGGTTGAGACCTATGGGGAATAGAAAAATATTCTCAGATGAAAACTAGAAGGAAGCTTTCTGAGAAACTGCTTTGTGATATGTGAATTCATCTCACAGAGTTACACCACGCTTTTCATGGAGCAGTTTGCTGACAATGTTTTTGTAGAATCTACAGTAGGATATTTTGGAGTATATTGAAGCCTTTGGTGACAAGCAAAATATCCTCAGACAAAAACCAGAAAGAAGCCTTCTGTGAAACTGCTTAGTAATATGTGAATTCATCTCACAGAGTTTCACCTTTATTTTCATGGCACAGTTTGTTAGCACTGATTTGGGGAATCTGAGAAGGGATATATTGGATGGCATTGAAGCCTATGATGACAAAGAAAATATTCTCAGACAGAAACTAGAAAGAAGCTTTCTGAGAAACTGCTTAGAGATGTGTCAATTCATCTCACAGGGTTACATGGTTGCATTCATTGAGCAGTTTGCTAACACTGTTTTCTTGGCATCTGGAATCTGATATGTTAGAGCGCATTGAAGACAAAGGAAACATTGTCATATAAAAACTAGAAAGATGCTATCTGAGAAACCGCTTTGTGATATGTTAATTCATCTCAGAGGGTTACATGATTCTTTTCATGGATCAGTTTTGTAGCACTGTTTTTGGGAAATCTGAGAAGGGTTATTTTCCATCACAATGAAGCCTATGGTTACAAAGGAAATATCCTCAGGTAAAAACTGGAAAGAAGCTTTTTGAGATATTTATTTATGATATGTAAATTCATCTCACAGAGTTACACCTTTCCTTTCATGGAGCAGTGTGTTTACACGGTTTTCATGGAATCTGCAAAGGGATATTTCGGAGGGCACTGAGGTCTATACTGAAAAAGGAAATATCCTCAGATAAACACTAGAAAGAAACATGCTGAGAAACTGCTTTGTGGTGTGTGAGTTTATCTTCAAGAATTATATGGTTGTTTTCATTGAGCAGTTTGCTAACACTGTTTTTGTTGAATCTGCAATAGGATATTTGAGAGCACATTGAAGCCTATGATTGCAAAGGATGTATCCTCAGATAAAAACCAAAAATAAGCTTTCTGTGAAACTGCTTTGTGATGTGTGAAATCATTTCATCATGTAACACGGTTCTTTTCATTGAGAAGTTTTCTAACCCTTTTTGCCTGTAATCTGCAAGGGATACTCAGAAGCACATTGAGGAATATGGTGAAATAGGAAATATCTTCAGAGAAAAACTAGAAAGAAGCTTTCTGAGAAACAGCTTTGTGGTGTGTGATTTCAACTCACAGAGTTACTCAATTCTTTTCATGGAGTAGTTTTGTGGCACTGTTGTTTGGGAATCTGAGAAGGGAAGATTTTCATCGCATTGAAACCTATGGTGAAAAAGGAAATATCCCCAGGTAAAAGCTAGAAAAAAGCTTTCTGAGAAACAGCTTTTTGACGTACACATTCATCTCACAGATTTACATGATTCCTTTATTGGAGCATTTTGCTAAAACTGTTTTCATGGAATCAGAAATGGGATATTTGGGTTTGCATTGAAACCTAGGGTGACAAATGAAATATCCTCAGACAAAAACGAGAGAGAAGCTTTCTGAGAAACTACTTTGTGATTTGTGAATTCTTCTCACGATTCTTTTCATGGAACAGTTTGGTAGCACAGTTTTTGGGGAATCTCAGAGGTGTTAATTTACATTGCATTGAACTTATGGTGACAAAGGACATATCCTCAGATAAAAACTAGGAAGAAGATTTCCAAGAAAGTTCTTTTCTACGTGAGATTTCATCTCACAGAGTTACAGCTTTCTTTTCTGGAGCACTTTGCCAACATTGTTTTCATGGAATCTACCAACAAATATTTGGGAGCACTTTGAGGCCTATGGTGAAAAAGGACATATCTTCAGATAAAAACTAGAAATATCCTTTCTGATAATCAGAGTTTTGATGCATGAATGAACCTCACTGAATTACACTGTTCTTGTCATTGAGAAGTTTGCTAACACTTTTTTCATGCAATCTGCAATGGGATATTCGGTGGCACATTGAGGAATATGGTGAAATAGGAAATATCCTCAGATAAAAACTGGAAAGAAGTTTTCTGAGTCACAGTTTGCAATGTGTGAATTCATCTCATAGAGTTACACCATTCTTTTAATGGAGCAGTTTGGTAGCAAATTTTATAGGGTATCTGAGAAGAGATATTTTGGATTGCATTGAAGCATATGGTGCTTCAAATTTATCCTCAGATAAAAACTAGAAAGAAGCTTTCTGAGAATCTGCTTTTTGATGTGTGTATTCACCTCACAGACTAACACCCTTCTTTTCATGCAGTAGTTTGCTAACACTGTGTTCATGGAATCTACAAAGGGATATTTTGGAGCAAGTTGAGGTGTGTTGAGGCGAGTTGAGGTGAGTTTTTCTCTGAGAAAATAACCTCAGAGAAAAGCTAGAAAGAAAGTTCCTGAGAAATTTCTCTGTGATGTGTGAACTCACATTACAGAGGTACAGTTTTCTTTTTTTGGAGCAGTTTGCTAACACTGTTTTCGTGGAACCTGCAAGCGGATATTTGGGAGTGTAACGAAGCCTCTGTTGAAAAAGGAAATATCCTCAGGTGAAAATCAATAAGAAGCTTTCTGAGAGACTGCTTTGGGATTTGTGAATTGAGCTCACAGAATTACACTGTTCTTTTCATTGAGCAGTTTAGTGACACTGTTTTATTGTAACGTGCAATGAGAAATTTTGGAGCGCATTGAAGCTTAGGGTGACAAGAGAAATAT
>NW_012116522.1:848047-848529 GCF_000951035.1 Colobus angolensis palliatus | reverse complement strand
TATGGTGACAAAGGATATATCCTCAGACCAAAACCAAACAGAAGCTTTCTGAGAAACTGCTTTGTGATGTGTGAATTCACCTTACAAATTTACACATTTGTTTTTGTGGAGCAGTTTGCTAACACTATTTTCGTGGAATCTGTAAAGGGATATTCATGAGGCCATTGAGGCCAATGGGGAGAAAGGAAGTATCCTCAGACAAAAACTAGAAAGAAGCTTTCTGAGAAACTGCTTTGTGATTGTGAATTCATCTCACAGAGTTACACCATTATTTTCATGGAGCAGGTTGTAGCACTGTTTTTGGGGAAACTGAGATGGGAAATTTTGGATCACATTGAAGTCTATGGAGGCAAAGGTAATATCCTCAGATAAAAAGAAGAGAGAAGTGGCCGGGCGCGGTGGCTCAAGCCTGTAATCCCAGCACTTTGGGAGGCCGAGATGGGTGGATCACGAGGTCAGGAGATCGAGATCATCCTGGCTAA
>NW_012116522.1:819919-846950 GCF_000951035.1 Colobus angolensis palliatus | reverse complement strand
TATTTTGGAACACATTGAAGCCTATGGTGACAAAGGAAATATCCTGATAGAAAAACCAAAAAGAAGATTCATGAAAAACTGCTTTTTGATGTGTGAATTCATCTAACAGATTTACAACTCTGTTTTCATGGAGCTGCTTACTAACACAATTTTCGTGGAATCTGCAAATAAACATTCATCCCACAAAGTTACACGATTCTCTTCATGGATCAGTTTGCTATCAGTGTTTTGGGAAATCTGAGAAGGGATATTCTGGATTGCATTGAAGAATATGGTGACACACAAAATATGCTCAGATAAAAACTAGAAAGAAGCTTTCTGAGAAACTGCTTTGTGATGTGTTAATTCATCTCACAGAGTTACACCTTTCTTTTCATGGAACAGTTTGCTAACACTGTTTTCATGGAATCTGCAAAGGGACATTTGGGAGTGCATTGAGACGTATAGTGAAAAGGGAAATATCCTTAGATAAAAATTGGAAAGGGGCTTTCTGAGAAACTGTTTTGTGATGTGAGAATTCATCACACAGAGTTACTGGGCTGTTTTCATTGAGCAGTTTGCTAACACAGTTTTCTTGGAGTCTGCAGTGGGATATTTTGGAGTGCATTGAAGCTTATGGTGACAAAGGTAATATCATCATAAAAAAATTAAAATGAAGTATTCTGAGGAACTGCTTTGTGGTGTGTTCATTCACCTCACAGAGTTCATGATTCTTTTCATCAAGCAATTGGGTAGCACGGTTTTTGCAGAATCGAGAAGGGATTTCTTAGATCTTATTGAAGTCTATGATGACTAAGGATATAATCTCAGATATAACCTGGAAGAAGATTTCTGAGAAACTTCTTTGTGATGTGTGAATTCATCTCATATTGTTACACTTTTCTTTCCATGGAGCAGTTTTGTGGCACTGTTTTTGGTGAATCTGAGAAGGGATATTTTGAACTGCATTGAAGCGTATTGTGACAAAGGAAATATCTGCAGCTAAATATTAGAAAGAAGACTTCCAAGGAACTGCTTCGTGATGTGTGAATTCATCTCACAAAGTTACACCATTCCTTTTATTAAGCAGTTGAATCACACTGTTTCTGTCCAATCTACAAGAGGATATTTTGGATCACAATGAAGCCTATGGTGACATAGGGAATATCCTCAGATAAAAACTAGAAAGATTCTTTCTGAGAAAGTTCTTTGTGATGTGTGATTTCATCTCACAGACTTACATCATTTTTTTCAAGGAGCACTTTGCTAATACTGTTTTCTTGGAATCTGAAAAGGGATATTTGGGAGCACATGGATTCATTTAGTGAAAAATGAAATATCCTCAGATAATAAGGAGAAAGATGCATTCTCAGAATCTGCTTTCTGATGTGTGAATTCATCTCACAGAGTTACATGGTTCTTTTCATTGAGAAGTTTGCTAACACGTTTTTCCTTTAATCTGCAATGGGATATTTGGGTGCACATTGAGGACTATGGTGAAAAATGAAATATCCTCAGAAAAAATCTAGAAAGAAACTCTCTCAGAAACTGCTTTGTGATGTGTGATTTCATTTTACAGAGTTGCGCTGTTTTTTTCACTCAGCAGTTTGATAACACTGTTTTCGTGGAATCTGCAAAGGGATATTTGGGAGCACATGCAGGCCGATGGAGAAAAAGGAAATACCCTCAGATAAAAACGAGAAAGAATCTTTCTAAGAAGCTTCTTTGTGATGTGTGATTTCAACTCACAGAGTTATACTATTTATTTCATGGAACTGTTTGCTAGCACTGTGTTCGTGGAAACTGCAAAGTGATATTTGGGAGTACTTTGAGGCCTACACTGATAAAGAAAATATCCTCAATAAAAAACTAGAAACAAGCCTTCTGAGAAATTTCTTTGTGATGTGTGATTTCCTCTCACAAACGTACATCGTTCTTTCCTTGAGCAGTCGGATAACACTGGTTTCATGCAATATGTAATAGGATACTTGTGAGCTCCTTGAAGCCTATGATGACAAAGGAAATATCCTCAGATAAAAATTAGAAGGAAGTTATCTGAGAAACATCTTTGTGATATGTGCATTCATCTCACAGAGTTACACCATTCTTTTCATAGAACAATGTTGTAGCAGTGTTTTTGGGAAATGTGAGTAGGGATATTTTGGGTCACATTGAATCCTATGGTGACAAAGGTAATATCCTGAGACAAAAACCAAAAAGAAACTTTCTGAGAAACTGCTTCATGATGTGTGAATTCATCTCACAGATTTACACCTTTATTTTCATGGAGCATTTTGCTGACACTATTTCCCTGGAATGTTCATAGGGACATTCATGAGCGCATTGAGGCAAGCAGTGAAAAAGGATATATCCTCAGGCAAAAACTGAAAAGAAGCCTTCTGAGAAACTGATTTGTGATTTCTGAATTCATCTGACAGAGTTACACAATTCTTTTCTTGAAGCAGTTTGGTAGCACTGTTTTTGGGCAAAATGAGAAGGGATATTTTGGTTCGTATTGAGGTCTATGGTGACAAAGGAAATATCCTCAGATAAAAACTAGAAAGAAGATTTCTGAGAAACTTCTTTTTAATCTGTGTATTCATCTCACAGAGTTACACTGGTATTTTCAGTTAGAAGTTTTCTAAAATATTTTTCCTGGAATGTACAATGGGATATTCCAGAGCACATTGAGGAATATGGTGAAAAGGGAAATATCCTCAGACAAAAACTAGAAACAAGCTTTCTGAGAAACAGATATGTGATGTGTGTGAATTCATCTCACAGAGTTACATTGTTCTTTGTATTGAGCACTGTGCTTACACTGTTTTCTTGTAACCTGCAATCCGATATTTCAGAGCACATTGAAGCTAATGGAGACAAAGGAAATATCCTCATATAAAAACTAGAAAGAAGCCTTCTGAGAAACTTCTTTTTGAAGTGTGAATTCATCTCACATTGTTACACCAGCATTTTCATTGAAAAGCTTGCTAACGCTTTTTTCTTAGAATCTGTGATGGGATATTCCAAAGTACATTGAGGAATATGGTGAAAAGGGAAATATCCTCAGATAAAAACTAGAAATAAGCATTCTGAGAAACAGCTTTGTGATGTGTGAATTCATATCCCAGAGTTACACTGTATTTTGCATTGAGAAGTATGCTTACACTGTTTTCATGGAATCTACAATCTGATATTTAGGAGCATGTTCAAGCTTATAGAGACAAAGGAAATATCCTCATATAAATACCAGAAAGAAGCTTTCTGAGAGATTACTTTCTGATGTGTGAATTCATCTCACAGAGGCACACTGTTCTTTTCATTTAGCAGTTTGCTAACTCTGTTTTTTTGCAATCTGATAGGGGATATTTCGGAATGCTTTGAAGCTTATGGTAACAAAGGAAATAGCCTCATATAAATCTATAGAATCTTTCTGAGAACCTGCTTTGTGATTTGTAAATTCATCTCACAGGGTTACACGATTTCCTTCATGGATCAGTGTGCTACCATGATTTTTGGGCAATCTTAGGAAGGATATTTTGGATTGTATTGAAGCCAATGGTGACTAAGGAAACATCCATAGAAAAACTCTAGAAAGAAGCTTTCTGAGAAACTTCCTTGTGATGTGCTAATTCATTTCACAGAGCTGCACTTTTCTTTTCATGGAGCAGTTGCTAACACTGTTTTCGTGGAAACTGCAAAGGGACATTTGGGAGTGCAACGAGGCCTATGGTGAAAGAGCCAATATCATCAGATAAAAACTATAAAGGAGCTTTCTGAGAAACTGCTTTGTGATGTGTGAATTCATCTCATAAAGTTACACTTCTCTTTTCATTAAGCAGTTGGCTAACACTGTTGTTGTGGAATCTGCTATGGGTTATTTCATAGAGGGTTGAAGCATGGGGTGACCACGAAATATCCTGAGACAAAAGAAAAAGAAACTTTTGGAGAAACTGCTTTTGGATCTGTGAATTCATCTCACAGATTTACAAGATTCTTTTCATGGAACAGTTTGTGAGCACCTTTCCTGGGGAATGTGAGAGGTGATACTTTTATCACATTGAAGCCTTTGGTGACAAAGGAAATATCCTCAGATATAAACAAGGCAGAAGCTTTCTGAGAATGTTCTTTGTGTTGTGTCAATTTATCTCATAGTTACACAGTTCTTTTCATTGAGCTGTTTGAAAACACTTTTTTCGTGGAATCTGCATTAGGCTATTTGGGAGACATTGAAGGTTATTGTGACAAAGGAATTATCCTCAGATAAAAACCACAAAGAACTTTCTGAGAAACTGCTTTGTGATGTGTGAATTCATCTCACTGATTTACACTGTCCTTTTCATTGAGCAGTTTGCTAACACTTTTTTCTTGGAATCTGCAGTGGGATATTTCAGAGCACAGTGAACCTTATGGTGAAAAAGTAAACATCCTCAGGCAAAAACTAGAAAAAAGCTTTCTGAGAAACTTCTTTGTTTTGTCAAATTTTCTAACAGAGTTACACGATTCTCTTCATAGAACAGTTTGGTAGCACTGTTTTTGGGGTATATGAGATGGAATATTTTGATTCGCACTGAAGCTTATGGTGGCAAAGTAAATATCCTCAGACAAACATGACAAAGAATCTTTCCGAGAAACTGCTTTGTGATTTCTGATTTCATCTCAGAGAGGTACACCATTCTTTTCATGGAGTAGTTTACTAACACTGTTTGCATGGAATCTGCAAAGGAATACTTGAGAACACAGTGAGGCCTATGTAGAAAAAGGGAATATCCTCAGATAAAAACTAGAAAGAAACTTTCTGAGAAACTGCCTTGTGATGTGTGAATTCATCTCTCAGAGTTACACTGTCCTTTTCTTTGAACAGTTCGCTAACACTGTTTTCTTGGAATCTGCAATGGGATATTTTGAGCACATTGAAGCTTATGGTGACAAAGGAAATATGTTCAGACAAAAACTAGAAATAAGCTTTCTGAGAAACTGATTTGTGATGTGGAAATTCATCTCACATAGTCACATGACTCCTTTCAAGGATCAGTTTGGTAGTACTGATTTCGGGATATCTGTGAAGGGTTATTTTGGATCGCATAGAAGCCTGTGGTGACAAAGGAAATATCCTCAGATAAAAAGAGAAAATATATTTCTGAGAAGGTGCTTTCTGATGTGAGGATTCATCTCACAGGGTTACACTGTACAATTCATTGAGCAGTTTGCTAACACTCTTTTGGTGGAACCTGCCAATGGGTAATTGCGAGCACCTTCAGGCCTATATAGAAAAAGGAAATATCCTCAGATAAAAATTAGAAAGAGACTTTGTGATAAATTTCCCTGTGTTGCACTGTTCTTTTCATTTAGAAGCTTTCTAACACTTTTTTCTTGTAATCAGCACTGGGATATTCAGAAGCACATTGAGGCCTATAGTGGAAAGGGAAATATCCTCAGATTAAAACTAGAAGGAAGCGTTCTGAGAAACTGCTTTGTAATGTGTGAATTCATTTCACAGAGTTACACTGTTCTTTTTATTGGGCAGTTTGATAACATGATTTTCCTGGAATCTGCAATAGGATATTTGGGAACATATTGAACCCTATGGTGACAAAGTATATATCCTCAGGAAAAAAAAACGAAAAAGAAACCTTCTGATAAACTGCTTTGTGATGTGTGAATTCATCTCACAGAGTTACACTGTTCTTTTCTTTGAGCAGTTTGCTAACACTATTTTCTTAAAATGTGCAATGGGATATTTTGGAGCGCATTTTAAGGTTATGGTGACAAAGGAAATACCCTCATATGAAAACTAGAAAGAACATTTCTGAGAAATCATTTTGTGATGTGTTAATTCATTTCACAGAGTTACAGGAGTCTTTTTATGGATCAGTCAGGTAGCACTGTTTTAGGGGAATCTGAGAAGGGATATTTTGGATCTCATGGAAGCCTATGGTGACAAAATAATCCACAGATAAAAACCAAAAAGAACTGTCTGAGAAACTGGTTTGTGATGTGTGATTTAGGCTCATAGAGTTACACTGTTCATTGCACTGATCAATTTTCTAATACTGCCTTCTTGGGATCTGCAATGGGATATTTCAGAGTGCTTTGAAGCTTATGGTGACAAAGAAAATACTCTCATATAAAAACCATAAGAAGCTTTCAGGGAAACTGCTTTGTGATGTGTTAATTCAATTCACCATGTTACACAATACTTTTCAAGGAGTATTTTGGTAGCACGGTTTTTGTGTTATCTCAGAAGGGATATTTTGGATTGCTTGGAAGCTTATGGTGACAAAGGAAATATCCTCAGATATAAACTGGAGAGCAGATTTCTGAGAAAGTTCTTTGTGATGTGTGAATTCATCTCAGAAAGCCTCTTTCTAGTTCATATCAGAGGATATTACCTTTTCACCATGGGCCTCATGTGCTCCCAAATATCCCTTTGGAGATTTCACAAAAACAGTGTTGACACACTGCTCCATGAAAAGAAAGGTGTAACTCTGTGAGATGAACTCAAACATCAGAAACCAGTTTCTCAGAAGGCTTCTTTTTGGCTTTTATCTGAGGATATATCCTTTGCATCATTGGCTTCAATGCACCCCTAAATATCCTATTGCAGATGTACGAAGACAGTGTTATCCAACTAGTCAATGAAAAGAATGCTGTAACTGTGTAAGATGAATTTACACATCACAAAGTAGTTTCTCAGAAAGATTCTTTCTAGATTTTTTCTGTGGATATTTCCTTTTTCACCATAGGCCACATCTAACTCACAAATATCCTTTTGTAGGTTCCACAAAAACAGTGTTACCAAACTGCTCCATGTGAAGAAAGATGTTACTCTGTGAGATTAACACACTCATCACAAAAAAGTTTCTCAGAAAGCTTCTTCGTAGTTTTAATCTGAGGATATTCCCATTGTCACCATAGACTTCAATGCGATCTTAAATATCCCCTCTCAGATTCCCCAAAAACAGTGCTACAAAACTCCTCCATGAAAGAATGGTGTAACCCTGTAAAGTGAATTCACACATCACAAAACTGTTTCTCAGAAACCTTCTTTCTAATTTTTATATAAGGATATTTCCTTTTTCACATGTTCAACAATGCGCTCGTGAATATCTCATTGCAGATTCCACACAGAAATTGTTAGCAGACTTCTCAATGAAAATAATGGTATAACTCTGCGCGATGAATTCATGCATCACAAAGCAGTTTCTCAGAAAGCTTCTTTATAGTTTTTATATGAGACTATTTCCTTTGTCACCATAGACTTCAATGTGATCCAAAATATCCCTTCTCAGATTCCCCAAAAACAGTGCTACCAAACTGCTCCATGAAAATAAAGGTGTACCTCTGTGAGATGAATTCACAAATCACAAAGAAGTTTGTCAGAAAGCTTCTTTCAAGTTTTTGAGTGAGTATAGTTTCTTTGTCACCATAAGCTGCAATGCGCTCTGAAATATGCCATTGAAGATTCCAAGAAAACAGTGTTAGCAAACTGCTTCATGAAAAGAAAGGTGTTCCTCGGTGTGATGAATATAGACATCAAAAAGAAGTTTCTCAGGAAGCTTCTTCCAAGTTTTTATCTGAGTTGATTTGTTTGTCACCTTAGACTTTAATGTGATCCAATATGTCCCTTCTCAGATTCACAAAAAACGCCGCTACAAAACTGCTGCATGAAAAGAATCATGTAATGCTGTGAGGTGAATTAACACATCACAGCTTTGTCTCTGGTTTTCATATGAAGCTATTTCCTTTTCCACCATACGCTTTAATGCACTCCTGAAGATTCCTTCTCAGACACCACATTTACAGTGATTCGCAAGTGCTCCCCCAACAGAAAAGTTTAGCTCTATGAGATTAATGTACACATCACAAAGGAGTTTCTCAGAAAGCTTCTCTCCAGTTTTTACCTGAAGAATTTTCTTTTTTCCACAAAAACAGTGCTACCACACTGCAAAAGAATAGAAAGGTTTAACTCTGTGAGATAAATTCACACATCACAAAGCAGTTTCTCAGGAAACTTCTTTCTAGTTTTTCTCTGAGAATATTTCCTTTTCCACCTTCGGCTTCCATGCACTCCCAAATATCCCTTCTCAGACACCACAAAAACAGTGATGCCAAAGTGCTCCCTCAGCAGAAACGTTTATCTCAATGAGATGAATGCACACATCACAAAGGAATTTCTCAGAAAGCCTTTCTCCAGTTTTCTCCTGAAGATATTTCCTTTTTTGTCTTTGGACTCCATGGACTCCTGAATATCCCTTTGCATATTCCACAAAAACAGTTTTACCAAACTGCTCAATGAAATGAAATGCGTAAGTCTGTGAGATGAATTCACCCATTACTAAGCAGTCTCTCAGAAAGCTTCTTTCTAGTTTAAATCTGAGGATATTTCCTTTTTCGCCATAGGCTTCAAAGTACTCCCAAATATCTACTTTTAGTATATCACAAAAATAGGGATGCCAAACTGCTCAATCAAAGAAATGTTCAAGTTCTATGAGATGAATACACACATCACAAAACTAGTTCGCAGAAAGCATTTCTCCAATTTTTATCTGAAGTGGTTTCCTTTTTCACCATAGGCCACTAGGAGCTCCAGAATATCCCTTTGCAGATTCCACAAAAGCACTGCTTCTAAACTGATTGGTGAAAGGGATCATGTAACTCTGTAAGATGAATTCACATATCACAAAGAAGTTTCTCAGAAAGCTTCTTTCTAGCTTTTATATGAAGATATTTCCTTTTTCACAATAGGTCCCAATGAGCTCTAAAATACAGCATTGCAGATTCCATGAAAACAATGTCAGCAAACAGCTCCATGAAAAGAGAGGTGTAACTCTGTGAGATTAATTCACACATCACAAAGCAGTTTCTCAGAAATCTTTCTAGTTGAAATCTTAGGATATTTCCAATGTCATCATAAGCTTCAATTCAATCTGAAATATCCCACTGCAGATTCCAAGAAAACAGTGTTAGCAACCTGATGAATGAAAAGAACAGTGTAACACTGTGAGATGAATTCATATATCACAAAGCAGTTTCTCAGAAAGAATTCTTCTAGATTTTGTATGAGGATATTTCCTTTTTCACAATAATCTCCAATTCACTCCAAAATGTCCCATTGCAGACATCAGAAAAGCAGTGTTAGCAAACTCTTCAATGAAAACAACAGTGTAACTCTTTGAGATGAAATTACACATCACAAAGCAGTATCTCAGTAAGCTTCTTTCTAATCTTTGTCTGAGAATATTTCCTTTTCCCCACAGGCCTCACTGTGCTCGTACATATTCATTTGCAGATTCCACGCAAATAGTGTTAGGAAACAGCTCCATGATAAAAAAGTTGTAAATTTGTCAGTTGAATTCACACATCACAAAGCAGTTTCTCAGAAAGCTTCTTTTTGGTTTTTGTCTGAGAAGATTTCCTTTGTCACCATATTCTTCAATGCTCTCCCAAATATCCTATTGCAGATTCCATAAAAATAATTTCAGCAAACTGCTCCAAGAAAAGAATCATGCTACTCTGTGAGGTGAATATACACATCACAAAGCGGTTTCTCAGAACACTTCTTTTTAGTTTTTATCTGAAGATATTTCCTTTTTCACCATAGGCTTCAAAGCAATCAAAAATATCCCTTCTCAGATTCCCCCAAAACAGTGCTACTTAACTGCTCTATGAAAAACATGGTGTAACTCTCTGAGAAGAATTCAAAAATCTCAAAGCACTCTCTCAGAAAGCTTCTTTCTAGTGTTTATCTGAGATTATTTCCTTTTTCACCATAGACCTCAATGCACTCTCAAATATCCCTTTGCAGATTAGACAAAAACAGCTTTAGCAAACTTCTCAATGAAAAGAAACTTGTAACTGTCTGAGATGAAATCACACATCACAAAGCAGTTTCACAGAAGTCTTCTTATGGTTTTTATCTGGGGATATTTCCTTTGTCACTATTAGATTCAATGTGATTCAAAACATCCTATTGCAGAATCCATGAAAACAGTGTTAGCAAACTGTTCAGGGAAAAGAACACTATAACTCTGTGAGATGAATTCACACATCACAAAGCAGTTTCTCAGAAAGTTCTGTTTGGTTTTTATCTGTGAATATTAACTTTTTCACCGTAGACTTCAATGCAATTTAAAATATCTCTTCTCAGATTCCCGAAAAACAGGAATACCAAACTGATTCATGAAAAAAATCGTGTATCTTTGTGAGATGAATTAATGCATCACAAAATGGTTTCTCAGAAAGCTTCTTTCTAGTTTTTATATGAGGGTATTTCCTTTGTCACCATAAGCTTAAAATGCACTACAAAATATCCTATTGCAGATTCCAAGAAAACAGTGTTATCAAACTGATCAATGAAAAGAACAGTGTATCTCTTTGAGATGAATTCACACATTACAAAAATTTTCTTAGTAAACTTCTTTGTAGTTTTTATCTGAGGATATTTCCTGTGTCACCGTAGGCTTCAATGGGATCCAAAATATCCCTTCTCAGATTCCCCAAAAACAGTGTGCAACCAAACTGCTCCATGAAAAGAAAGGTGTAACTCTGTGAGATGGATTCACAAATCAGAAATTCGTTTCCAAGAAAGCATCTTTCTAGTTATTTTCTGAGGATATTTTTTGTCAATATAAGCTTCAATGCATTCTGAAACCCTGCAATGTGCATTCCAAGAAAACGGTGTTAGCAAACTGCTCAATGAAAAGAATGGTATAACACTATGAGATGAATTCACACATCACAAAGAACTTTCTCAGAAATCTGCTTTCTAGTTTTTATCTAAGGATATTTTCTTTGACACCATATGCGTCAGTGCGATCCAAAATATCCCTTCTGAGATACCCCAAAAGCAGTGGTAGCAAACTTCTCCATGAAAAGTATTGTGTACCACTGAGATAAATTAACACATCACAAAGCCGTTTCTCAGGAATATTCTTTCTAGTTTTTATCTGAGGATATTTCCTTGGTCACCATCAGCTTCAAGACGATCCAACATTTTCCGTCTAAGATGCCCCAAAAACAGTGTTACCAAATTCCTCCATTATGAGAAAGGTGCTAATCTGAGAGATGAATTCAGAAATCAGAAATCAGTTTCTCAGAAAGCTTCTTTATAGATTTTGTCTGAGGATATCTCCTTTGTCACCATAAGCCTAAGCTTCAATGCACTATGAAATATCCCATTGCAGATTACAAGAAAACAGATTACAAGAAAACAGTGTTAGCAAACTGCTCAATGAGAAGAATAGTGTAACTCTCTGAGATAAATTCACAGATCACAATGCAGTTACTCAGAAGGCTTCCTTCTGGTTTTTATCTGAGGATATATCCTGTATCACCACATGCTTCAATGCGCTCCCAAATATCCTGTTGCAGATTCCACAAAAACAGTGTTATCAAACTGCTCAATGAAAAGAATGGTGTAACTCTTTTAGATGGAGGTACACATCGCAAAGTAGTTTCTTAGAAAGCTTCTTTCTACTCTTTATCTGAGGATATTTCCTTTTTCACTATACGCCTCGATGTGCTCCAATGTATCCCATTGAAGATTCCATGAAAGCAGTGTTAGCAAACTACTCCATGAAAAAAGGTGTAACTCTGTGAGATGATTTCACATAACACAAGGAACTTTCTCAGAAAGCTTCTTTCTAGTACTGATCTTAGGATATATCCTTTGCCACCATAAGCTTCAATGGGATTCAAAATATCCCTTCTTAGATTCTCCAAAAACAATGTTACCAAACTGCTCCATAAAAAGAATATTTTATCTCTGTGAAATGAATTAACATATCACAAAGAGGTTTCTAAGGAAGCTTCTTTCTAGTTTTTACCTGAGGATATTTCCTTTTTCACTGTAGGCCTCAATGCCGTCCAAAATATCCCTTTGCAGTTTCCACGAAAACAGTGTTAGCAAACTGCTCCATGAAGAGAAAGGTGCACATCATTGAGCTCAATTCACACATCACAGCGAACTTTCTAAGAAAGTTTGTTTCTAGATTTTATCTGTGGATAATCCCTTTGTCACCATAGGCATCAAAGGGATCACAATATCTCTTCTCAGAATCCCCAAGAACAGTGCTACCAAACTGATCCATGAAAAGAATTGTATAACTCTGTGAGATGAATTCACGAATCACAAAGCAGTTTCTCACAAAATTTCTTTCTAGTTTTTTTCTGAGGATATTTCCTCTGTCACCATAAGCTTCAATGTGCTCCGAAATATCCCATTGCAGATATCAAGAAAACAGTGTTAGCAAACTTGTCATTGAAAAGAACAGTGTAACTCCGTGAGATGAATTCACACATCACAAAGCAGTTTCTCAGAAACCTGCTTTCTAGTTTTTATCTCAGGATATTTCCTATTTCACCATTGGCCTCAATGCACTCCCATATATCCTTTGCAGATTCCATGAAAACAGTGTTAGCAAACTGCCAAATGAAAAGAAAGGATTACCTACTCCAATAAAGGAATCATGCAACACTGTGAGATTAATTAACACATCAGAAAGCCTTTCCTCAGAAAGCTTCCTCTGGATTTTATATGAGGATATTCCCTTTCTCATCAAAAGCTTCAATGTGCTCCAAAATATCCCTTTGCAGTTTCCACAAGAAGTGTTCCCAAACGGCTCAATCGGAAGTACTGTGTAACTCGTTGAGATGAATTAACTCATCTGAAAGCTGTTTCTCAGAAAGCTTCTTTGTAGTGTTTATGTGAGGATACTACCTCTTCCACCATAGACCTCAATATGCTCCCCAATATCCCTTTTCAGATTCCATGAAAACAGTAGTAGCAAACTTCTTTTCATTGAGAAGTTTGCTTCCCCTTTTTTCGTGGAATCTACAATGGGATATTTCAGAGAGAATTGAAACTTATGGTGACAAAGGAAATATCCTCACACAAAAACTAGATAGAAGCTTTGTGGGAAACTGATATGTGATTTGTGAACTCATCTCACAAAGCTTCACAATTCCTTTCATAGAGCAGTTTGGTAGCACTGCTTTTGGGGAATCTGAAAAGGGATATTTTGGATCTAATTGAAGCTTATGGTGATTCACCATTCTTTTCATTGATCTGTTTGATAACACTGTTTTCATAGAATATGCAATAGGATATTTGTGAGTGTGTTGAAGCATATGGTGACAAAGGACATATCATCAGATAAAAACCAAAAGCAAGTTTTCTGAGAAACTACTTTTTGATTTGTGAATTTATGTCACAGAGTTACACCTTACCTCTCATTGAGTAGTTTGGTAGCACTGTTTTTGGTGAATCTCAGAAGGGATATTTTGGATCGCCTTGAAGCCTATGGTGACATAGGAAATATCCTGACATAAAAACTAGAAAGAAGCTTTCAGAGAAACTTCTTTGTGATCTGTCAATTCATCTCACAGAGTTACACCTTTCTTTCCATGGAGTAGTCTGTTAACACTGTTTTTGTGGAATCTGCAAAGGGATATTTGGGAGCACAATGAGGCCTATATTGAAAAAGAAAATATCCTCAGATAAAAACTAGAAAGAAGCTTCCTGAGAAATGGCTCTCTGATGTGTGATTTCATCTTACAGAGTTACACCATTCTTTTCACTGAACTGTTAGATAACACTGTTTTTGCAGAATCAGCAATAGGATATTTGGGTGCGCATTGAAGCCTATAGTGACAAAGGAAATATCCTCAGATAAAAACCAAAAAGAAGCTTTCTGAGAAACTGCTTTGGGATGTGTGAATTCGTCACACAGTGATATACTTTTCTTTCATTGAACAGATTTGCTAACACTGTTTTCTTGGAATCTGCAATGTGATATTTCAGATTGAATTGAAGCTTTTGGTGACAAAGGAAATATCCTCAGATAAAAACTAGAAAGAATCTTTCTGAGAGAGTTCTTTGTGATTTGTGAATTCATCTTGCAGAGGTATATCTTTCTCTTCATGAAGCAGTTTGCGTACACTGTTTTTGTGGAATCTACAATGGGATATTTGGGAGCACATTGAGGAATATAGTGAAAAGGTGATGTCCTCAGATAAAATTTAGAAAGAAATTGTCTGAGAAACTGCTTTGTGATGTGTGAATTCATCTCATAGAGTTACACCATATTCTCAATGGGCAGTCTGATAACACTGGTTTCATAGAATCTGTAGTAGTATACTTGGGAGCACATTGAAGCCTATGATGACAAAGAAAAGATCCTCAGGTAAAAACGGAAAGGAAGCTTTCTGAGAAACTGTTTTGTGATCTGTGAATTCATCTCCTGGAGTTACATGATTCTTTTCATGGAGGTGTTTGGTAGCACTGTTTTTGGGGAATCTCAGAAGTGATATTTCACATCGCATTGAAGCCTATGGTGACCAAGAAAATATCCTCAGAGAAAAACTAGAAAGAAGCTTCCTGAGAAACTACTTTGTGATTTGTGAATTCACCTCACAGATTTACACATTTATTTTCATGTAGCAGTCGGCTAACACAGTTTTCATGGAATCAGCAAAGGAATACATGGGAGAGCATTTAGGCCTTTGGTGAAAAAGGAAATATTCTCAGATAAAAACTAGAAAGAAACCTTTTGAGAAACTATTTTGTGATGTGTGAGTTCATTTCACAGTGTTACAGTATTCTTTTCATTGACAAGTTTGCTAACACTGTTTTCTTGGAATATGTAATCGGTTAATTCGTAGCATATTGAAACTAATGGTGACAAAGGAAATAGCCTCAGAAAAAAAACTAGAAAGAAGATTCCTGAGAAACTGCTTTGTGATGTGTGAATTCATCTCCCAGAGTTACATCTTTCTTTTAATTGAGCATTTTGGTAACACTGTTTTTGTGAAATCTGTAATGGGATATTTTGGAGTGCATGGAGTCCAATGGTGAAAAATTAAATATCTTCAGGTAAAAACTTGAGAGAAGCTTTCTGATTAACTCCTTTGTAAAGTGTGCATTCATGTCATAGAGTTAAACGTCTGTTGAGGACCACGTTGGTATCACTGTTTTTGTGGTGTCTGAGAAGGGATATTTGGGAGCACATTGAAGCCTATGGTGGAAAAGGAAATATCCTCATATAATAACTAGAAAGAAGATTTCTGAGAAACCACTCTGTGATGTATTAATTAATCTCACAGAGTTACAAATCCTTTTCAAGGAGCAGTTTGGTAGCACTCTATGTTGAATGTGAGAAGAAATTTTTTAATTGCATTGAAGCCTATGGTGACAAAGGAAATATACTCAGATAAAAATTGGAAAGAAACCTTCTGAGAAAGTTCTTTGTGATGTGTGAATTCATCTCACAGAGTTACACCATCCTTTTCATGGTGCAGTTTACTAACACTGTTTTTGTGGAATCTGCAAAGGGATATTTGAGAGCAAATTGAGGCCTACAGTGAAAAAGAAATATCTTTGGATAAAAACTAGAAAGAAACTTTTTAAGAAACTGCTTTGCTATGTGTGAATTAGTCTCACAGAGTTAAACCGTTCTTTTCATTGAGCAGTTTGGTAACAATGTTTTCATGCAATATGCAATAGGATATTTTGGAGCACCTTGAAGCCTATGGTGACAAAGGAAATATCCTCAGACAAAAACTAAAAAGAAGCTTTCTGAGAAACTTCTTTGTGATTTTTGAGTTCATCTCACAGAGTTACACGATTATTTTCATGGAGCAGATTGATCACACTGTTTTTATGTAATCTGCAATGCTGAAAATGGTAGTATCCTCAGATTTAAACTAGAAAGAAGCGAATGGTGGAAAAGGAAATATCCTCAGATAAAAATTTGAAAGAAACTTTCCAAGAAATTTCTTTGTGATGGATGAATTCATCACATAGTTACAGCTTTTCTTTCTTCAAGAAGTTTGGTAGCACTGTTTTTATGGAATCTACAAAGGGATATTCGTGAGCTCCTAGGGGCCTACGGTGAAAAAGGAAATAATTTCCTATAAAAACTGGAGGGAAGCCTTGTGAGAAACTTTTTTTGATGGGTCTGTTCATCTCATAGAATTTAACCTTTTTGTTGATTGAGAAGTTCGACATCACAGTTTTTGTGATATCTTAGAAGAGATATTTGGGAGCACATTGAAGCCTATGGTGAAAATGGAAATATCCTCAGATTTAAACTAGAAAGAAGCTTTCTGAGAAACTCTTTGGTGATGTGTGCATTCATCCCATAGAGCTAAATGCTTCTGTTGAGGTAGTACTTTGGCATCATATTTTTTTGGTGTCTTAGAAGGGATATTTTGTAGTGCAATGAAGTCTATGATGAAAAAGGAAATATCCTTACATAAAAATTAGAAAGAAGCTCCCTGAGAAACTCCTTTGTGATGGGTGAATTTTTCTCACAGCGTTAAACCATTCTTTTCATTTCACAGTTTGGTAGCTCTGTTTTTGTGGAGTCTGCAGTGGGATATTTGGGAGCACATAGAGGCCTAAGATAGAAAAAGAAAATTATTCAGGTAAAAATTGGAGAGAAGCTTTCTGAGAAACTCCCTGGTGATACAAACATGCATCCCATAGAGCTAAACGTTTCTGTTGATGGAGTACTTTGGCATCACAGTTTTTGTGGTGTCTTAGAAGGGATATATGGGAGTGCATTGAAGCCTATGATGGAAAAGGAAATGTCCTCAGAGAAAAATTAGAAAGATGATCCCAGAGAAACTACTTAGTGATAGGTGAATTTTTCCAAAAGTGTTAAACAATTTTTTTCATTGCACAGTTTGGTATTTCTGTTTTTGTGGAATCTGCAGTGGGATATTTGGGAGCACATAGAGACCTAAGATGAAAAAAGAAAATTCTTCAGGAAAAAACTGGAGAGAAACTCCTTTGTGATGTGTGCATTCGTCTCATAGAGCTAAACGTTTCTATTGAGGTAGAACTTTGGCATCACTGTTTTTGTGTTGTCAGAGAAGGGATATATGGGAGCACATTGAAGCCTATGATGGAAAAGGAAATATCCTCAAATAAAAACTACACGGAAGCTTCCTGAGAAACTGCTTTGTGGTGGGTCAAATTATCTCACAGAGTTACATCATTCTTTTCTTGGAGCAGTTTGTTAGCACTGTTTCTGTGGAATCTACAGAGGGATAATTTGGAGCACATAGGGGGGTGAGGTGAGATAAGAAAATTCTTCAGGTAACAACTGGATAAAAGCTTTCAGAGAAACACCTTTGTGATTTGTGCATTCATCTCAAAGAGCTATATATTTCTGGTGAGAGAGCACTTTGACATCACTGTTTTTGTGGTGCCCGAGAAGGGAGTATATTGAAGACTCTGGTGGAAAAGGAAATATCCTCAGATAAAAACCAAAAAGAAGAATTCTGAGAAACTGCTTTGTGATGTGTGAATTCATCTCAGAGTTACCCTGTTTTTTCATTGTACAGTTTGCTAACACTGTTTTGTTGGAATCTGCAATGGGATACTTTGGAGCACATTGAAGGTAATGGTGACAAAGGAAATATACTCCTACCAAAACTAGAAAGAAGCTTTCTGAGAATCTGCTTTGTGATGTGTTAATTAATCTCACAATGTTACAGGATTCTTTTCATGGATAAGTTTGGAAGCACTATTTTTGTGGTGTCTGAGAAGGGATATTTGGGAGCGCATGGAACCCGATGGTGGAAAAGGAAATACCCTGAAATAAAAAATACAAAGAAGCTTGCTGAGAAATTACTTTGTGATGGGTGAATTCATCACACTGATTTACACCATTGTTTTCTTTGAGCAGTTTGCTAGCACTGTTTTTAAGGAATCTGCAAAGGAATATTCAGGAGCTCCTAGAGGCCTATGGTGAAAAAGGAAATAACTTCAGATAAAAACTGAAGAGAAGATTTTTGTGAAACAATTTTGTGATGTGTGTGTTCATCTCATAGAGATTAAACTCTTTGTTGATTGAGCAGTTCGGCATCACTATTTTGTGGTATCTGAGAGCAGATATTTGTGAGAATATTGAAGCCTAAGGTGAAAAAAAAATCCTCAGAAAAAAACTAGAAAGAAGTTTTCTGAGAAACTGCTTTGTGTTGTGTGAATTCATCTCACAGAGTTACACCACTCTTTCCATGGAGCAGTTTGGTAGCACTGTTTTGGGGGAATCTGAGAAGGGATATTTTGAATTGCATTGAAGCCTATGGTTACAAAGGAAATATCCTCAGATAAAAACTAGAAAGAAGGTTGCTGAGAAAGTGTTTTGTATTGTGTTACACAGTGTTAAACCTTTCTTTTTTGAAGCCATTTGCTCAAACTCTTTTCATGGAATCTTTCAAGGGTTATTTGTGAGTGCACTGAGACCTATGGTGAAAGAGGAAATATCTTCATATAAAAATCAAAAAGAAGCTTTCTGTGAAACTTCTTTGTGATGTGTGAATTCACCTCGCAGAGTTACCAAGTTCTTTTCATTGACAAGGTTGCTAACACTTTTCCCATGGAATCTGCCTTGGGATATTCTGGAGAGCATTGAGGAATATGGACAAATGGAAATATGTGCAGTTACAATCTAGAAAGAAACGGTCTGAGAAACACCTTTGTGATATGTGAATTAATCTCACAGAGTTATACTATTGTTTTCATGGAACACTGTGGTAGCACTGTTTTGGGGGAATCTGAGAAGGGATATTTTGGATTGCATTGAAGCTTAGGGTGACAATGGAAATATAATAAGATAAAAACTAGCAAGAATCTTTCTGAGAACCCCTTTGTGATGTGTGTATTCATCTCATAGAGTAAGATATTTCTTTTCATGGAGCTGTTTGGTAACACTGTTTTCATTGAATCTACAAAATGATATTTAGTTGTGAGTTGAGACCTATGGTGAAAAAGGGAATATCCTCAGATAAAAACTAGAAGGAAGCTTTCTGAGAAACTACTTTGTGATGTGTGAATTCATCTCACAGAGTTACACCACACTTTTCATGCAGCAGTTTGCTAGCACTGTTTTTGTGGAATCTGCAATAAGATATTTCAGAATGCATTGAAGTCTTTGGTGACAAAAGAAAAAGCATCAGACAAAAAGAAAGAAGTTTCTGTGCAACTGCTTAGTGATGTGTGAATTCATCTCACAAAGTTACACCTTTATTTTTATGGCACAGTTTGGTAGCACTCTTTTTGGATTATCTGAGAAGATATAATTTGGATCACACTGAATCTTATGGTGACAAAGGAAATATCATCAGACAAAATCTAGAAAGAAGATTTCTGAGAAATCGCTTTGTGATGTATAAAGTCATCTAAGAGTTACATGACATTTTGCATGGATGAGTTTGGTAGCACTTTTTTTGGGGAATCTGAGAAGGGTTACTTTCGATTGCAATGAAGGCTAAGGTGACAAAGGAAATATCCTCAGATTAAAACTAGAAAGAAGTTTTATGAGATATTTCTTTGTGATATGCAAATTCATCTCACAGAGTTATATTTTTCTTTTCATGGAGCAGTTTGCTAACACGTTTTTCATGGATCTATAAAGGGACATTTGTGAACGCACTGAGGCCTATACTGAAAAAGGAAATATCCTCAGAAAAAAACTATAAAGAAACATTCTGAGAAACTGCTTTGTGATGTTTGTCTTTGCCTTACAGAGTTACACTGTTCTTTTCATTAAGAAGTTTGCTAACACTCTTTTCATGGAATCTGCAATGGGATATTTGGGAGCACATTGAAGCCTACAGTGACAAAGGAAATATCCTCAGAAAAAAACCAAGAAGAATCCTTCTGAGAAACTGTTTTGTGATGTGTGAATTCATCTCACAGAGTTACTCTGTTCTTTTCATTGAGAAACCTGCTAACACTGTTTTCTTGTAATCTGCAATGAGATATTTAAGAGCGCATTGAAGCTTAGGGAGACAAAGGAAAATCCTCAGACAAAAACTAGAAAGAATCTTTTTGAGCAACTGCTTTGTGATTTTTGAATTCATCTCACAGAGTTACATGTTTCTTTTCATGGATAAGTTTGGTAACACTGGTTAATCTGAGATGGGATATTTGTGATCACATTTAAGACTATGGTGACAAAGAAAATATCCTCAGATAAAATCTTGACAGAAGCTTTCTGAGAAAGTTCTTTGTGATGTGTGAATTCATCCAACAGAATTACACTGTTCTTTTAATTGAGAAGTTTGATAACACTCTTTTTGTTGAATCTGCAATGTAGTATTTTGTAGAGCATTGAAGCTTATGGTGACAAAGGAAATATCCTCAGATAAAAACCAAAAAGAAGCTTTCCGAGAGACTATTTTGCCACGTGTGAATTGATCTCACAGAGTTTCACTGTTCTTTTCATTGAGCATTTTAGTAACAGTGTTTTCTGGGAATCTGCAGTGGGTTATTTTGGAGTGCATTGAAGTTAATTGTGACAAACAAAATATCCTCAGACATAAACTAGAAAAAACTTCCTGAGAAACTGCTTTGTGATTTGAGAATACATTTCACAGAATTGCACCTTTCTTTCCATGGAGCAGTTTTTTTTAGCACCGTTGTTAGGGAATCTGAGAAGGGATATTTTGGATGGCATTAAATTATATGGTGACAATGGAACTATCCTCAGATAAAAACGAAAAAGAAGCTTTTTGAGAAACTTCTTCATGATGTGTGAATTCCTCTCACAGAGTTACACCTTTCTTTCCATGGAGCAGTTTGCCTACCATGTTTTCATGGAAACAGAAAAGGGATATTTGGGATTACATTAAGGCCTTTGATGAAAATTAAATATTCACTGACAAAAACTAGGAAGAAGCTTTCTGAGAAACTGCTTTAAGATGTGTGAATTCATATCACAGACTTACACGGTTCTTTATATTGAATAGTTTGCTAACACTGTTTCTGTGTAATCTGCAAAGGGATATTTCAGAGCGCATTGATGGTTAAGGTGACAAAGGAAACTCCCTCATATAAAAACCCAAAAGAAGCTTACTGAAAAAACGCTTTATGATATGGTAATTCATCTCACAGTGTTACATGATTCTTTTCATGGAGAAGTTTGGTGGCACTGTTTTTGAGAAATCTGAGAAGGGAGATTTTGGATCACATTGAAGCCTATGGTGACAAGGGAAATATTCTGAGATAAAAACAAGAAAGAAACTTCCTGAGAAATTTCTTTGTGATGTGTGAATTCATCTCACAGAGTTACACTGTTCTTGTCATTGAGAAGCTTGCTAACACTGTTTTCTTGGAATCTGCAATGAGATAGGTCAGAGCACATTGAAGCTTAGGGAGATAAAGGAAATATCCTCAGACAAAAAATAGAAAGAATCTTTTTGAGAAACTGTTTTGTGATTTTTTTGAATTCATCTCACAGAATTACATGATTCGTTTCAAGGATCAGTTTGGTAACAGTTTTTGGTTAATCTGGGAAGGGATATTTGGGATCGTATTTAAGACTATGGTGATATAGGGTATATCTTCAGATAAAAACTTGAAGAAAGTTTTCTGAGGAAGTAATTTGTGATGAGTGAATTCACCCAATGGAGTTACACTGTTATTTTCCTTGAGCAGTCTGATAACACTGTTTTCGTGGAATCTGCAATGGGATATTTTGTAAATCTTTGAAGCTAATGGTGACAAAAGATATCTCCTCAGATAAAAACCAAAAGGAAGCTTTCTGAGAGACTGCTTTATCATGTGTGAATTACAGTGTTTTCCTGGAATCTGCAATGGGATATTTTGGAGCCCATTGAAGCTTATGGTGGCAAAAAAATATCTCAGACAAAAAATAGAAAGAAATTTCCTGAGAAACTGCTTTGTGATTTGAGAATTCATGTCACAAAATTTCACCATTCTTTCCATGGTGCAGTTTGTTAGCACTGTTTTGGGGTAATATGAGAAGAGATATTTTGGATGGCATTAAATCCTGTGGTGACAGTTGAAATATCCTCAGATAAAAACTAGAAAGAAGCTTTCTGAGAAACTTCTTCATGATGTGTGAATTCATCTCACAGAGTTACACCATTCTTTCCATGGAGCAGTTTTATAACACTATTTTTGTGGAACCTGCAAAGGAATACTTGGGAGCACATTGAAGCCTATTGTGATAAAGGGATTATCCTCAGATAAAAACTAGAAAGAAGCTTTCTGAGAAACATCTTTGTGATGCGTGAATACATCTCACAGAGTTACACTTTTCTTTTCATTGTACAGTTTGCTAACATATTTTTCTTGGAATCTGCAAGGGGATATTTGGGAATGCATTGAGGCCTATGGTTAAAAACTAAAAACCAAAAAACAACTTTCTGAGAAAGTACTTTGTGATGTGTGAATTCATCTCACAGATTTACATTGTTCTATTCTTTGAGCAGATTGAAAACACTGTTCTCGTGGTATCTGCAATAGGAAATTTTGGAGCACATTGATGCCTATGGTGATGAAGGAAATATCCTCAGATATAAACCAAAAATAAGCTTTCTGTGAAACTGCTTTTTGATTTGTGAATTCACAAATCACACGATTGTGATACACGATTGTTTTCATGTATCATTTTGGTAGCACTGTTTTTTGAGGAATGTGAAAAGTGATATTCTGGATCACATTGATGCCTATCATGACAAGGGAAGTATCTTCTGATAGAAAATAGAAAGACTCTTTCTGACAAAAGTCTTTGTGATGTGTAAATTCATCTCACAGAGTTACACCTTTCTTTTCTTGGGGCCATGTGCTAGCACTGTTTTCGTGGAATCTATAAAGGTACATTTGGGAGGGCATTGAGGCCTATAATGAAAAGAGAAATATCCTGACATAAAAACTAGAAAGAAGCATTCTGACAAACTGCTTTGGTATATGTGAATTCATCTCTCAGTGTTACACTGCTCTTTTCTTAGAGCAGTGTGAGAACACTGTTTACAGGGAATCTGCAAAAGGATGTTTGGGAGGATATTGAAGCTTAAGGAGACAAAGGAATTATCCTTAGACAAAAGCTACCAAGAATGTTTCTGAAAAACTTATTTTTGATGTTGAATTCGTCTTACAGCATTACATGATTCTTTCCATGGATCAGTTTGGTAACACAATTGTTGGTTAGTCTGAGAAGGGATACCCTTAAGGCATTGAAGCTTATGGTGACAAAGGAAATATTCTCATAAAAAAAACTAGAAAGAAGCTTTCTGAGAAACTGCTTTGTGGTGAGTGAATTCATCTCACAGAATTCCACTGTGCTTTTCATTGATCATGTTGATAGCATCGTTTTTGTGGAATCTGTAACAGGATATTTGGGAGTGCGTGGAAGCCTATATTGAAAAAGGAAATATTCCCAGATAAAAACCAAAAAGAACCTTTCTGAGAGACTGCTTTGTGATTTGTGAATTCATCTCATGGGGTTACACCTTTCCTTTCATAGAGCGGTTTGGAAGCACTCTTTTTGGGGAACATGAGAAGGAATATCTTGGATCACATTGAAGCCTATGGTGAGAAAGGAAATACCCTCAGATAAAAAATAGAAAGAAGCATTCTGAGAAACTACTTTGTGATGTGTGGACTCATCTTACAGAGTTACACCGCTGTTTATGTGGAGCACTTTGCTAACACTCTTTTTGTGGAATCTGTAATAGGATATTTCAGAGCACATTGAAGCCTGTGGTGACAAATGAAATATCCTCAGACAAAAACCAAAAAGAAGCTTTCTGTGAAACTGCTTTGTAATGTGGGAATTCCCTGATTTCTTGGAATCTGCAATGGGATTTTTGGAGCACTTTGAAGCTTAGAGTGACAAGGAAATATCCTCATATAAAAACTAGAAGGAAGCTTTCTGAGAAAGTGATTTATGATACGTTCATTCATCTCACAGAGTTACAAGATTCTTTTCATGGCTCTGTTTGGTAGCACTGTTTTGGGGGAATCTGAGGAGGGATATATTGCATCACATTGAAACCTATGGTGACAAAGGAAATATCCTCAGATAAAAATTTGAAAGAATCTTTCTGAGAAAGTTCTTTGTGGTGTTTGAATTCATCTCACAGACTTACACCTTTCTTTCCATAGAGCGGTTGGCTAACACTGTTTTTGTGGAATCTGTGGAGGGATATTTGGGAGTGCATTGAGGCCTATAGTGAGAAAGGAAATATCCTCAGATAAAAACTAGAAATAAGCTTTCTGGCAATCTGGTTTGTGATTTGTGAATTCATCTCACAGAGTTACAGGATTCTTTTCATGGAGCATTTTGGTAGCACTGTTCTAGGGAAACTGAGAAGAGGTATTTTTGATTGAATTGAAGCCTATGGTGAAAAGGGAAATATTCTCAGATAAAATGTAGAAAAAAATTTTCTTAGAAACTTCTTTTTGATGTGTGAATTCATCTCAGAATGTTACTGTTTTCTTGGAGCAGTTTGCTAACACTGTTCTCGTGGAATCTGCAAAGGGATATTTGGGAGCACGTTGAAGCCTGCAGTGAATGAGGAAGTATCCTTATATACAAACTAGAAAGAAGCTTTCTGAGAAACTGCTTTCTGATGTTTGAATTCACCTCACAGATTTACACTCTTCTTTTCATTGAGCAGTTTGATAACACTGTTTTCATAGAATCTGCAATATTATATTTCAGAGCACATGGAAGCTTAGGATGAGTAAGGAAATACATTCAGACAAAAACTAGAAAGAAGCTTTCTGAGAAATTGCTTTGTGATATGTGAATTCATCTCACTGAGTTACATGATTCTTTTCATGGAGCACTTTGTTAGAATTATTTTTGTCGTGTCTGATAAGGAATGTTTGGAAGCACATTGAAGCTGATGTTGGAGAAGGAAATATCCTGAGATAAAAAAAAGAAAGAAGCCTTGTGGGAAATTTATTTGTGATGCGTGAATTCATCACACAGAGCTACACCTTTGTTTTCTTTGAGTAGTTTGATACCATTGTTTAAAGGAATCTGCAAGGGGATATTTTGGAGCCCCTAGAGGCTTTCTGTGAAAAAGGAAATAACTTCAGATAAAAACTGTAGAGAAGCTATTTGAGAAATGGTTTTATGATGTGTGTGTTCATCTCAAAGAGTTCAACCTCTTTGTTGATTGAGCAATTTGGTATCACTGGTTTCATGTTATCTGAGAGGAGTTATTTGGGAGCTCATTGAAGCCTATCGTGACAAAGGTAGTAACTCAGATAACATCAAGAAAAAGCTTTCTGTGAAACTGCTTAGTGATGAGTGAATTCATTTCAGAATTTTACCATTCTTTTCATTGATAAGTTTGCTAACACTTTTTTCAATTAATCTGCAATGGAATATTTGGGAGCGCCTTTAGGAATATGGTGAAAAAGGAAATATCCTCAGAAAAAACCTAGAAAGATATTTTCTGAGAAACAGCTTTGTGATATGTGAATTCACCCCACAGAGTTACACCATTCTATTCATGGAGCAGCTTAGTAACACTGATTTGAGCAATCTGAGAAGGGATATTATGGATCGCCTTGAAGCCTATGGTGACAAAGGAAATATCCTCAGATAAAATCTAGAAAAAAACATTCTGAGAAACTTCCTTGTGATGTGTGAATTCATCGCACGGAGTTTCACTACTCTTTTCATGGATCACTTTGGTAACGCTGTTTTAGGGAATCTGAGAAGGGATATTTTGGATGACATTGAAGCCTGTAGTGAAAAAGGAAATATCCTCAGATGAGAACCAAAATATTTTTGAGAATCTGCTTTGTGATGTGTGAATTCATCTCACTGAGTTACAACATTCTTTTCATTGAGAAGTTTGCTAACACTATTTTCATGGCATCTGCAAAGGGATATTTGTGAGCTCATTGAGGCTTATGGTGGAAAAGGAAATATCCTCAGGCAAAAACTAGAAAGAACCTTTCCAGGAAACTGTTTTGTGATGTGAATTCATCTCACAGAGTTACACTGTTCCTTTCATTCAGTAGTTTGCTGACACTGTTTTCATGCAGTCTGCATTAAGATATTTCAGAACACACTGAAGCTTATTTTGACAAATGAAATATCCTCATATAAAAACTGGAGGAAATATCATCAAAAAAGCAAAGGAAATATCCCTATATGAAAACGCCTTGTAATGGGTTAATTCATCTCACAGAGTTACAAAATACTTTTTATAGAGCGGTTTTGTAACACTGTTTTTGAGGAATCTAAGAAGGGATAATTTTGATCTCAATGAAGCCTACAATGACAAATAAATATTCTTAGATAAAAACTAGAAAGAAGCTTTCTGAGAGACTGCTTTGTGGTATGTGAATTCACCTCACAGAGTTACACTCTTATTTTCATTGAGCAGTTTGATAACAGTAATTTCTTGGAATCTGCAATGGCATAGTTTAGATTGCATTGAAGTTTATGGTGACAAAGGAATTATCCTCAAATAAAAATTAGGAAGAAGTTTTCTGAGAAACTGCTTTGTGATGTGTTAATTCATCTCACAGAGTTACATGATTCTATTCATGGATCAGTTTGGTAGAACTCTTTTAGAGGAATCTAAGAAGGGATATTTTAGATCACATTGAAACCTATCGTGACAAAGGAAATATCCTCAGATAAAAAATAGAAAGAAGCTTTCTCAGAAAGTTCTTTGTGATGTGTGAATTGATTTCAAAATGTCACACCTTTCTTTTCATGGAACCATTTGATAACATTGCTTTTGTGGAATCTGCAAAGGGATATTTGGGAGCGCATTGAGGCCTATAGTGAAAAAGGAAATATCCTCAGGTAAAAACTAGAAAGAATCATACTGAGAAACTGCTCTGTGATGTGTGAATTCATTGTACAGAGTTACAGTGTACGTTTTATCGAGCAATTTGATAACTCTGTTTTTGTGGAATTTGCAATAAGGTATTTAGGAGAGCATTAAGGCCTATGGTGACAGAGGAAATATCCTCAGATAAAAACCAAAAAGAAGCTTTCTGTGAAACTTCTTTGTGATGTGTGAATTCATCATACAGAGTTACACTGATCTTTCATTGAGAAGTTTGCTAACACGATTTTCCTGGAATCTACAATGGGATATTCTGGAGCACACTGATGAATATGATGAAAAAGGAAATATCCTCTGTTAAAAACTAGAAAGAAACAATCTGGGAAACAGCTTTGTAATGTGTGAATTTATCTCACAGAGTTACACCACTCTTTTCTTTTTTTTTTTTTCCCCCTTAATCTGTACATGT
>NW_012116522.1:809392-810999 GCF_000951035.1 Colobus angolensis palliatus | reverse complement strand
TTCAAAATGCAGAAATCACCGGTCTTCTGTGTCCTTCGCGCTGGGAGTTGGAGACTGCAGCTGTTCCTATTCGGCCATCTTGCTCCGCCCCTTACACCACTCTTTTCATAGAGCAGTTTTGTAGCCCACTTTTTGGGTAATCTGAAAAGGGAAACTTTGAATAACATTGAAGCTGATGGTGACAAAGGAAATATCCTCAAATAGAAACTAGAAAGAAGCTTTCTGTGAATCTTCTTTGTGATGTGTGAATTCATCTCACCAATTTACATGACTCTTTTCTTCAAGCAGTTTGCTAACACTGCTCTCATGGAATCTACAGTAGGATATTAGGGAGATCTTTAAAGCCAATATTGACACTGGAATTATCCTCAGACAAAACTAGAAACAAGCTTTCTATAAAACTGCTTTCTGATTTGTGAATTCATCTTACAGAATTACACGATTGTTTTTATGGAGCATCTTGGTAGCACTGTTTTTGGAGAATCTGAGAAGGACTACTTTGGATCACATTGAAGCTTATGGTGACAAAGGGAATATTCTCAGATAAACACTAGAAAAATGCTTTTTGAGATAGCCCCTTGTGATGTGTGAATTCTTCTCACACAGTTACAACTTTCTTTCCATGGAGCAGTTTGCTAACAATGTTTTTGTGGAAACTGCAATGGGATATTTGGGAGCCCATTGAGGCCTATGGTCAACAGGGTAATATCCTCTGATTAAACCTAGAGAGAAGCTTACTGAAAAACTTTTTCATGATGTGTGAATTTATCTCACAGTGTTACATGTTTCCTTTCATGGAGCATTTTGCTAACGCTGCCTTCTTGGGATATATAAAGGATTATTGGGGAGTTCATTGGGGCCTATATTGAAAAAGAAAATATCCTCACATGAAAAGTAGAAAGAAGCTTTCAGAGAAAGTGCTTTGTGATGTGTGAATTCATCTCAGAGAATTACAGTGTTGTTTTCATTGAGCACTTTGCGAACACTGTTTTTGTGAAATGTGCAATAGGATGTTTGAGAGCGTATAGAAGACTATGTTGACAAAGTATACATCCTCACTTAAAAACCAAAAAGAAGCCATCAGAGATACTGCTTTCTGATGTGTGAATTGATCTCATACAGTTACACTGTTCTTATCATTGAGCAGTTTCCTAACTCTGTTTTCTTGGAATCTGCAATGGGATATTTCAAAGCACATTGAACCTTATGGTGACAAATCCCACTTTGTGATGTGATAATTCCTCTCACAGAGTTACATGATTATTTTCAAGGAGCAGCTTGGTAACACTGTTTTTGGGAAATCTCAGACAGAATATTTTGGATTGCATTGAAGCCCAGGGTGACAAAGGAAATATCTTCAGATAAAAAATAGAAAAAAGCTTTCTGAAAAATTGTTTTGTGATATGTGAATTCATCTCACAGAGTTACACTGTAGTTTTCATTGAGCAGTTTGCTAACACTATTTTGTTGGAATCTGCAATAGGGTGTTTTGAAGTGCATTGAAGATATTGTTGACAAAGGAAATATCCTCAGACAAAAACTAGAAAGAAGCTTTCTGAGAAACTGCTTTCTGATTTGTGACTTCCTCTCATTTTGTATCACCTTGA
>NW_012116522.1:797617-809342 GCF_000951035.1 Colobus angolensis palliatus | reverse complement strand
GATTTGTGACTTCCTCTCATTTTGTATCACCTTGAAGCCTATGGTGACAAAGGAAATATCCTCAGACAAAAACTAGAAAGAAGCTTTCTGAGAAAGTTCTTTTTGATGTGGCAATTCATCTCACAGAGATACATTTTTCTTTTCATGGAGCAGTTTGTGGAATCTGCCAAGAGATATTTGGGAGTATATTGAGGCCTATGGTGAAAAAGGAAGTATCCTCAAATAAAAACTATAAAGAAGCATTCTGAGAAACTGCTTTCTGATGTGTGAATTCATCTCTCAGAGTTACACTGTTCCTTTCATTGAACAGTTTGCTAACACTGTTTTCTTGGAATCTGCAATGGGATATTTTCAAGTGCATTGAAGCTTATGGTGACAAAGGAAATATCCTCATGTAAAAAGTAGAAAGAAGTTTTCTGAGAAACTGCTTTGTGTTGTGTTAGTTTATCTCACAGAGTTACACGATTCTTTCATGGATCAGTTTGGTAGCACTGTTTATGGGGATTCTGAGAAGGGATAATTTCAATCACTCTGAAGCCTATGGTTACAAAGGAAATATCATCAGATAAAAACTAGAAAAAAGATATCTGAGATAGTTCCTTGTGATGTCTGAATTCTTCTCACACAGTTACACCTTTCTTTTGGTGGAACAGTTAGCTAACACTGTTTTTGTGGAATCTGCAAAGGGATATTTGGGAGCACCTTGAGGCCTGTAGTGAAAAAGAAATATCCACAGATAAATCTAGAAAGAAGTTTTCTGAGAAACTGCTTTGTGATGTGTGAATTCATCTCACATAGCTACACCATTCTTTTCTTATATCAGTTGGCAGCACTGTTTTTGGGAAATCTGAGAAGGGATAACTTAGATTGCATTGAAGCCTATGGGGACAATGGAAATACCCTCAGATAAAAACTGGAAAGAATCTTTCAGAGAAACTGCCTTGTGATGTGTGTATTCATCTCACAGAGTAGCACGATTCTTTTCTTGGAGTAGTTTGGTGAAACTGTTTTTGTGGAATCTACAATAAGATATTTGGGAGTGCATTGAAGGTTATGATGACAAAGGAAATATCCTCAGACAAAAAACCAAAACAAGCTTTCTGAGAAACTGCTTAGTGGGGTGTGAATTCATCTCAGAGACTTACACCTTTCTTTTCATGGAGCAGCTGGCTAACACTATTTTCGTGGAATCTACAAAGGGATATTCATATGGGTAATGAGCCCTGTGTTGAAAAAAGAAATATCCTCAGACAAAAACTAGAAAGAAACTTTCTCAGAGATTGCTTCATGATTTGCTATTTAATCTCACAGATTTACACAATGCTTTTCATGGAACAGTTTGGTATCACTGTTTTTGGCGAATCTGAGAAGGGATATTTTAGATCGCATTGAAGCCTATGCTAACAAAGGGAATATGCTCAGATAAAAACTAGATAGAAGGTTTCTGATAAACTACTTTATGATATGTGTATTCGTCTCATAGAGTAGCATGATTCTTTGCTTGGAGCAGTTTGCTAAAACTGTTTTCGTGGAATCTGCAAAGGGATATTCGGGAGAACATTGAGGAATATGGTGAAAAAAGAAGTAACCTCAGATAAAAACGAGAAAGAAACTTTCAGGGAAACAGTTTTGTGATGTGAGAATTCATCTCACAGAGTTACACCACACATTTCATGAAGCAGTTTGGTAGCACTGTTTTGCGGGAATTTGAGAAAGGATAATATGAATTGCCTTGGCCTATGGTGACAAAAGAAATATCCTCAGATAAAAACTACAAAGAAGGTTTCTGAGAAACTGCTTTGTGATGGGGTAATTCGTCTCACAGAGTCACACAATTCTTTTCATGGATCAGGTTTGTAGCACTGTTTTTGGGGAATCTGCAATAGAATATTTTGAGTGCATTGAAGCCTATGGTGACAAAGGAATTATCCTCAAACAAAAACCAAAAAGAAACTTTCTGAGAAACTACTTTGTGATGTGTGAATTCATCTCAGAGATATACACTTTTCTTTTCATGGAGCAGTTTGCTAACCCTATTTTTGTGGAATCTGCAAAGGGATATTCATGAGTGCATTGAGACCTATTTTGAAATAGGAAATATCCTCAGAGTAAAACTAGAAAGAAGCCATCTGAGAAACTATTCTGTGATTTGTGAATTCATCTCACAGTGTTACACGATTCTGCTCATGTAGCAGTTTGGTAACTTTGTTTTCTTGGAATCTACAATGGGATATTCCAGAGTGCTTTGAAACTTCTGGTGATAAAAGGAAATATCCTCAGACAAAAACTATAAAAAACTTTCTGAAAAACTGCTTTCTGGTTTGTGAATTCATTTCACAGAGTTACAAAATTCTCTTTTTGGAGCAGTTTGGTAGCAATGTTTTTTGGGGATCTGAGAGGGGATATTATAGATCACATTGAAAACTATGGTGACAAAGGAAATATACTCAGATAAAAACTAGAAAGAAGCTTTCTGAGAAATCTCTCTGTAATGTGTGAATTCATCTCACTGTGATACACATTTCTTTTTATGAAGAAGCTTGCTAACACTGTTTTCATGGAATTTAAATAGGGATATTTGGTAGCACGTTGAGGCCTAAAGGGAGAAAGGAACTATCCTCACATAAAAACTAGAGAGAAGCTTTTGGAGAAACGGTTTTGTGATGTGTGAATTCATCTCACAGAGTTACATCATTTTTTTCACAAAGCAACTTGATAATACTGTTTTCCTGAAATCTGCAACAGGTTGTTTGGGAGTTCATTCAAGCCTATAGTGGCAGAGGAAATATCATCAGATTAAAACTGAAAGAAAGCTTTCTGAGAAACTTCTTTGTGTTGTGTCAATTTATCTCCCCGAGTTACACTGTTCTTTTAATTGAGCAGTTTGTTAACACTGTTTTCGCGGAACCAGTAATGGTATGTTTTGGATCACATTGAAGCATATGGTGACAAAGGAAATATCCTCTGACAAAAACTAGAAAGAAGCTTTCTGAGAGACTGCTTTCTAATTTGTGAATTCATCTCACAGAGTTGAATTCTTTTCTTGGAAAAGATTGTTAGCACTGTTTTGGGGGAATCTGAAAAGGGATATTTTGGATTGGGTTGAAGCCCATGCTGACAAAGTAAATATCCTCAGATAAAAGCTACAAAGAAACTTTCTGAGAAAGTTCTCTGTGATGTGTAAATTCATCTCACAGTGTTATGACTGCTTTTTCATGGAGAATTATGCTAACATAGTTTTCTTGGAATCTTCAAAGGGATATTTGGTAGCACATTGACGCCTATAGTAAAAAAGGAAACATCCTCAGCTAAATAGTAGAAAGAAACTTTCTGAGAAACTGCTTTGTGATGTGTGAATTCACCTCACAGAGGTACATCGTTCTGGTTATAGAGCAGTGTGCTAACACTCTTTTTGTGGAATCTGCAATAGGCTGTCTGGGAGTGCATTGAAGACTATGGTGACAAAAGATCTATCCTCAGTTAAAAACCAAAAAGAAGCCTTCAGAAAAACCACTTTGTGATATGTGAATTCATCTCACAGTGTTACACTGTTCTTTTCATTGAGCAGTTTGCTAATACTGTTTTCTTGGAATCCACAATGGGATATTTTGAAGTGCCTTAAACCTTATGGTGACAAAGGAAATATACTCATATAAAAACTGAAAAGAAGTTTTCTGAGAAGGTGCACTGTGATATGTTAATTCTGCTCACAGAGTTACAGGGTTCTTTTATGGATCAGTTAGTCGCACAGATTTTTGGGAATCTAAGAAAAATATTTTGGATCGCATTGAAGCCTATGATGACAAAGAAAATATCCTCAGATAAAAACCAAAAAAAACTTTCTGAGAAACTGCTTTATGATATGGAATTAATCTCACAGAGTTACAGTGTTCTTTCCATTAAGCAGTTTCTTAACACTGTTTTCTTGGAATCTGCAATGGAATATTACAGAGCACATAGAAGCTTATGGTGACAAAGGAAATATCCTCAGACAAAAACTAGAAAGAAGGTCTCTGAGAAACTGCTTTCTGATTTGTGAACTCATCTCGCAGCATTACACCTTTCTATTTATGGATCAGGTTTTTAAGACTGTTTTTAGGGAATCTGAGAAGGGATATTTTGTATCACATGGAAGCTTATGGTGGCAAAGTAAATATCCTCAGATAAAAACTGGAATCTTTCTAAGAAACTTCTTTGTGATGTGGGAATTCGTCTCACAGAGTTACACCGTTCCTTTCATTGAACTGTCTGTTAACACTGTTTTCATAGAATCTGCAATAGAATATTTGGGAACACATTGAAGCTCACAGTGAAAAAGGAAATATCCTCAGATAAAAACTAGAAATAAGCTTTCTGAGAAACTGCTTTCTGATGTGTAAATTCATCTCACAGAGATACAACTTTCTTTGCATGAAGCAGTTTGCTAACACCCTTTTTGTGGAATCTGCAAAGGGATATTTGGGAGTACATTGAGGCCTATGGTTAAAAAGGTAATATACTCAGATTAAAACTAGAAACATGGTTTCTGAGAAACTGATTTGTGATGTGTGAATTAATTTCAGAGTTACACTGTTCTTTTCATTGAGCATTTTGCTAACTCTGTTTTCTTGTAATCTACAATGATATATTTAGGAGTGCATTTGAGCATTATGGTGACAAAGTAAATACCTTCATATAAAAACAAGAAAGAAGCTTTCTGAGAAACTGCTTTGTGATGTACTAATTCATCTCACAGAATTACACAATTCTTTTCATGGATCAGTTTGGTAGTAATGTTTTTGGTAAATTTCAGAAGGGATACTTTGGATTGCATTGAAGCCTAGGGTGACAAAGGAAATATTCTCAGATAAAAACTAGTAAGACACTTTCTGAGAAACTGCTTTGTGATGTGTGAATTCATTTTATGGTGTGACACTGCTCTTCTCATTGAGCAGTTTGCTAACACTGTTTTCCTGGAATTTGCAATAGGATATTTGGGAGCGCATTTAAGTCTATGGTGACAAAGGAGCCATCCTCAGATAAAAACCAAAGAGAAGTTTTCTGTGAAATGTCTTTGTGGTGTGTGATTTCATCTCACAGGGTTATACCTTTTTTTTCATTGAGAAGTTGCTAACACTTTTTCCGTTTATTCTGCAGTGATATATTAGAGAGTGAATTGAGGAATTTGGTGTAAAAGGAAATATTCTCAGGTAAAAACTAGAAAGAAGTTTTGTGAGAAACTGCATTGTGGTATGTGAATTCATCTCACAGAGTTACACCATTCTTTTCATGGGACTGTTTGGTAACAGTATTTTTGGGGAATATGAGAAGGGATATTTTGGAACACATTGAAGCCTATACTGACAGAGGAAATATCCTCCGATAAAAACTAGAAAGAAGCTTTTGGAGAAAGTTTTTTGTGATGTGTAAAATCATCTCCGAGAGTTACAACTTTCTTTTTATTGCACATTTTGCTAACACTGCTTACCTGGAATCTGTAATGGGATATTTGGGAGCACATTGAGGCCTATGGCAAAAAGGAAATATCCTTAGATAAAAACTAGAAACAAGCTTTCTAAGAAAGTGCTTTGTGATGAGTGAATTCATCTCACAGTGTTACACTATTCTTTTAATTGAGCAATTTGATGAAACTGTTTTCGTGGAATCAGCAATAGGATATTTCAGAGCACATTGATGCCTATGTTGACAAATTTAATACCTTCTGACAAAAACTATAAAGAAATTTTCTGGGAAACTGTTTTTTGATGTGAGAATTCATCTCACAGACTTGCACCTTTGTTTTCATGGAGAAGTTTGCTAACACTGTTTTCTTGGAATCTGCAATGGAGATATTTCAGAGTGTATTAAGGCCTATAGTGAAAAAGGAAATATCCTCATATAAAAATTAGAAAGAAGCTATTTAAGAATCCCATTTGTGATGTGTTATTTCACCTCACAGAGTTACACGATTTTTTTCATGGAACAGCTTGGTAGCACTGTTATTGGGGAATCTGAGAAGGGATATTTTCGATCAATTTGAAGCCTAGGGTGACAAAGGAAGTATGCTCAGATAAAAACTAGAGAGGAGCTTTATGAGAAATTTCCTGTGACCTGTGAATTCAGCTCACAGAGACACACCTTTCTTTTCATGGAGGAGTTTGCTAACACTGTTTTCCTGGAATATGCAAGGGGATATTTGGGAGTACCTTGAGGTCTATGGTGAAAAAGTTTATATCCTGAAATTAAAACTAGAAAGAAGCTTTGTGAGAAACTGCTTTGGGATGTGTGAATTCATCTCACAGAGTCACACTGTTCTTTTCATTGAGCAGTTTGCTAATACTGTTTTTTTGGGATCTGCAATGGTATATTTTGCAGCGCTTTGAAGCTTATGGTAACAAATGCAATGTCCTCATATGAAAACTAGACAGAAGCTTTCTGAGAAATTGTTTCATGGTGTGTTAATTCATCACACTGTGTTACACAATCTTTTTCATGAATCAGTTTGGTAGCAGTGTTTTTGCGGAATCTGAGAAGGAATATTTTGGATTGCATTGAAGTCTATGGTGACAAAGGAAATATCCTCAGGTAAAACTAGAAAGAAACTTTCTGAGAAAGTTTCTGCTGATGTGTTAATTCAGTTCATGGAGTTACACCACACTTTTCATGGTGCAGTTTGCTAACACTGTTTTCATGGAATCTGCAATGGGATATCCCAGAGTGTCTTGAGGCTATAGTGAAAAAGGAAATATCTTCAGATAGAAACTAGAAAGAAGCTTTCTGAGAAACAGCTTTGTGATGCTGCAATTCATCTTACAGAGTTACACAGTTCTTCTCAATGAGCAGTTTGATAACACTGTTTTCGGGAATCTACAATAGGATATTTTTTAGTGCATTGCTGCCTATGATGACAAAGGAAATATCCTCAAATAAAAATAAAAAAGAAGCTTTCTGCGAAACTGCTCTGTGATGTGTGAGTTTATCTCTCAGATTTACACCTTTCTTTTCATATAGGAGTTTGCTAACACTATTTCTGGAATCCTGATAACATTGAAGCAATTGGTGAAAAAGGAAATATCCTCAGGTGAAAACTAGAAAGAAGCTTACAGAGAAACTGCTTTGTGATCTGTGAATTCATCTCACAAAGTTACATTATTCCTCTCATGTAGCAGTTTGGTAGCACTATTTTTGGGAAATCTGAGAAGGGCTATTTTGAAAAGCATTGAAGCCTATGGTGACAAAGGAAATATCCAGAGATAAAATCTAGAAAGAAATTTTCCAAGAAACTTCTTTGTGATGTGTGAATTCTTCTCACAGAGTTACACTGTTCTTTTCATTGAGAAGTTTGCAGTCACTTATTTCATGGAATGTGTGATGGAATAGTTCAGAGTGTGTTGAAGAATATGGTGAAAAGGGAAATATCCTCAGATGAAATCTAGAAAGAAACTTTCTGAAAAACAGCTTTGTGATGTGTGTATTCATCTCAGAGAGTTACACCATTATTTTCATGGAGGAGTTTGGTAGCCCTGTTTTTGAGTAATCTGAGAAGGGATATTATCGATTGAATTGAAGTCTAGGGTGACAAAGGAAATATCCTCAGACAAAAATCAAAAAGAAGCTTTTTGTGATACTGCTTTGTGATGTGTTAATTCATCTCACAGATTTACACCTTTCTTTTCATGTAGCAGTTTCCTAACACTATTCGTGGAACCTGCAAATGGATATTTGGGAGCACTTTGAGGCCTATGGTGAAAAAGGAAATGTCCTCAGATAAAAACTAGAAAGAAGTTTATGAGAAACTGATTTGTGGTGTGTGAATTCATCTCACAGAGATAAATCGTCCTTTTCATTAAGCAGTTTGGTAACACTGTTTTTGTGGAATATGCAAAGGGATATTCGGGAGTGGAGAGAGGCCAATGTTGAATAAGGAAATATCTTCAGGTAAAAACTGGAGGTTAAATTTCTGATAACCCCTTTGTGATATGTGCATTCATCTCATCGAGGTAAAGCTTTCTGTTAAGAGAGCAGTTTGGCATCACTGTTTCTGTGCTGTCTGATAAGGGATATTTGGGAGCACATGGAAGCCAATGGTGGAAAAGAAAATGTACTGAGATAAAAACAAATTTCTTTGGAATTTGTGAATTCATCACACAGAATTACACATTTGCTTTCTTTGAGGAGGTTCACAGCAATGTTTTTATGGTATTTGCAAAGGGATATTCAAGAGCTCCTAGAGGCCTACTGTGAAAAAGGAAATAACTTTAGATAAAAACTGGAGAGAACCTCTTCGAGAAAAGGTTTTTTGTTGTTTTATTCAGCTCTTAGAGTTTAACCTTTGTTGATTGAGCAGTTCATCATCACTGTTTTTGTGGTATCTGAGGACGAATATTTGGGAGCACATTGAAGCTTTTCCTAGAAAAGGAATATCCCCAGATGAAAACCAGAGAGAAGCTTCCTGACAAAGTGCTTTGTGATGGTTAAATTTATCTCACAATGTTAAAACTTTCTTTTCATTGTGCAGTTTGGTAGCACTGTTTTTGTGGAATCTGCAGAGGGACATTTGGGAGCACATAGATTCCACAGGTGAAAATAGAAAATTCTTCAGGTAAAAACTGGAGAAAACATTTCAGAGAAACGCCTTTGTGATGTGTGCATTCATCTCACAGAGCTAAACGTTTTTGTTGAAGGAGCACTTTGGCAACTCTGTTTTTGTGGTGTCTGGGAAGGAATATTTGGGAGCATATTGAACCCTGGAAGCACATTGAACCCTGTGTTGGAAAAGGAAGTATCCTCATATAAAAACTATAAAGAAGCTTTCTGAAATACTGCCTTGTGATGTGTTAATTCATCTCACAGTGTAACATGATTCTTTTCATGGATCAGATTGGTAACACTGTTTTTGGGGAATCTTAGAAGGGATATTTTGGATCCCATTGAAGCCTATGGTGACAAAGGAAATATCCTTAGATTTAAACTAGAAAGAAGCGTTCTGAGAAACTTCTTTGTAATGTGTGAGTTCATCTTTCAGAGTTACACCATTCTTTTAATTGATCGGTTGTTAGCACTGTTTTCATGGAATCTGCAAATGTATATATTGGAGCACATTGAGGCCTATAGTGAAAAAGAAAATATTCTCAGATAAAAATAGAAATAATCTTTCTGAGAAAGTGCTTTGTGATGTGTGAATTCATCTCACAATATTACACTGTAGTTTTCATTTAGCAGTTTACTAACACTGTTTTCCTGGAATCTGCAGCGGGATATTTTGGAGTGCATTGAAGCTTATGGTGACATACAAACATCCTCATATGAAAACTGGAAAGAGTTTTTCTGAGGAAGTACTTTCAGATAAAAGCCAGAGAGGAGGTTTTTGAGAAAGCAGTTTTGTGATGTGAGTATTCATCTCATAGAGATAGATCATTTTGTTGGTTGAGCAGTTTTTCAATACTGTTTTTCTGGTGTCTGAGAAGCAATATTTGGGAGTGTATTGAGGCTGATGGTGGAAAATTGAATATGCACAGATAAAAACCAGAAAGGAGCTTTCTGATAAATTTATTTGTGATGGGTGAATTCATCTCCCAGAGGTATACCATTCTTTTCATTGATAAGTTTGGTAACCCTGTTTTTGTGGTAAGTACAAAGGGATATTCAGAGTGCAGGGAAGCCTATGATGACAAAGGAAATATCCTCATATAAAAATTAGACAGAAGCACATTGAGAAAGCACCTTTTGATGTGTTAATTCATCTCAGAGAGAGATAAGATTGCTTTCTTGGATCAATTTGGTAGCACTATTTTTTTGGAATCTGAGAAGGGATATTTTTGATTGCATTGAAGCCTATGGTGACAAAGGAAATATCCTCAGATAAAAAATAGAAAGAAGATTTCTGAGAAAGTTCTTTTTGATGTGTGAAATCATCTCACAGGGATCCACCTTTCTCTTCTTGGAGAAGTTAGACAGCATTGCTTTCATGGAATGTGCAATAGGATATTTAGGAGGACATTGAAGACTACAGTGACAAAGGAACTGTCCTCAGATAAAAACCGAAAAGAAGCTTTCTGTTAAACTGCTTTATGATGTGTGAATTCACCTTACTGAGGAACACTGTTGTTATCATTGAGAAGCTTGCTAACACTTTTGTCATTTAATATTCAATGGTATATTCGGGAGCACATTAAGGAATACAGTGAAAAAGGAAATGTTCTCAGAATATAACTAGAAAGAAGCTTTCACAGAAACCCCTTTCTGATGTGTGCATTCATTTCATATATCTAAACGTTTCTGTTGATGGAGCACTTTGGCATAACTGTTTTTGTTGTGTCTGAGAAGGGATATCCGAGAGTGCATTTAAGCCCACATTGGCAAAGGAAATATCCGCAGACAACAACCAAGACAACCAAGAAGAAGCTTTCTGAGAAACTGCTTCCCGAAGTTTGAATTCATCTCACAGATTTACACCTTGTTTTCCATGGAGCAGTTTGCTAACACTATTTTCATGGAATCTGCAAAGGTATATTCACAAGTGCATTGAGGAAAATGGTGAAAATGGAAATAACCTCAGAAACAAACTAGAAAGAATCTTTCTGACAAACTACTTTGTGATTTGTGAATACATCACACAGAGTTACATAGTTCTTTTCATGGAGCATTTTGGCAGCACTGTTTTTGGGGAATCTGAGAAGTAATAATTTGGATTGCACTGCAGCGTTATCATTCATGTGTTCCACACAATTATCTCTTTGAGAATTCTCTGTCATTCTTGTGTGTGGGGATTACATAACCAGTATTTATAGTAGGAAAATTTTCTGTATGATTTTCTCCAATATTGGTTGTAATATTATGCAGCCTTTGCAAGCCATTTATGTATTTTTGGATTATCCTGAATCCATTTGTAGATTATTAAATATGTATTTTATTACATTGTTACACAGCTAAAAGAGCACATTATACTTTAGAGGCAGTCAATATTAGTACATGAAATCAAACTGTATTTAGTATCTCTTCTCTTACTCATTAAAATATCAGACTTTTCTGGCTCTTCTCTGGGAGGGTTAGCCCCAGAAAAGAAACAAAATACGATGTATTACAGTGAATGCACATGGCTATTCAAATAAAGATTTAGAACCTGGATTACTTGAGGTAAATTTTAAGGGCAAAATTACAAAAAAGAATAAAATGTAAATATTTTAGAAATCCAAAATTAATGATTATTGTGGGTGACAATATTTTGGGTTACAAGGATATTTATCCTTAGTTTCTCTGAATGTAAGTATATTGTTAATTTTTTTTGAGGCGGAGTCTCGCTCTGTTGCCCAGTGGCCAGATCTCAGCTCACTGCAAGCTCCGCCTCCTGGGTTTATGCCATTCTCCTGCCTCAGCCTCCCAAGTAGCTGGGACTACAGGCGCCCGCCACCTCGTCTGGCTAGTTTTTTTTAGTAGAGACGGGGTTTCACCGTGACAGTCAGGATGGTCTTGATCTCCTGACCTTGTGATCCACCCATCTTGGCCTCCCAAAGTGCTGGGATTACAGGCTTGAGCCACCACGCTGGGCCAGTATATTGTTAATTTAATTAAGATATTATATTTATGACCATAATTATGAGGAAAAAAGCAACGACAGTAGAAGTAACTGCAAATACTAAATCAAAACTGGGGAAAGATTCTGTTTCTGTGTGCATACTCCACTGTAATTTGCCATGTTAAACTTTCAATAAATGTTTTTGAATAAATAAATAAATAAATAATAATT
>NW_012116522.1:788628-793967 GCF_000951035.1 Colobus angolensis palliatus | reverse complement strand
AAAGGAAATATCTTCCAATAAAAACAAGAAAGAAATATTCTGAGAAAGTTCTTTGTGATGTGTGAATTCATCTCACGGAGTTACACCTTTCTTTTCATGGAGCAGTTTGCAAACACTGTTTTTGTGGAATCTGCAAAGTGATGTATGGGAGTACATTGAGGCCTATGGTGTAAAAGGAAATATTCTCAGATAAAAACTGGTGAGAATATTTCTGAGAAATTACTTTCAGATGGGTGAATTCATCTCACAGAGATACGCTGTTGTTTTCATTGAGCAGTTTGATAACACGGTTTTCATGAAATCTGAAATAGGATATTTGGGAGCATACTTAAGCCTATGGTGACAAACGAAATATCCTTAGACAAAAACCAAAAGAAGCTTTCTGAGAAACTGCCTTGTGATATGTGAATTCAGTTCCCAGATCTGCAACTTTCTTTTCATGGAGCAGTTTGCTCACACCGTTTTTGTGGAATCTGCTAAGGGATATTCATCAGTGCATTGAGAACTGTGGTGAAAAAGGAAATATCCTCAGACAAAAACTAGAAAGAAGCTTTCTGAAAAACCCTTTGTGATGGGTGAATTCATCTCACAAAGTTACACCTTTCTTTTCATACACCAGTTTGGTAGCACTGTTTTGGGGGATCGACAAAGGGATTTCTGGGAGCTCATAGAGGCCTATTGTGAAAAAAGTAATATCTGCAGGTAAAAATTGGAGACAATTTTTTTGAGAAACTGTTTTGGGAGCTAATTGAGTCTGATGGTGGAAAAGTAAATATGCATAGATAAAAACTAAAGTGGGGCTTTCCGAGAAATTTCTTTGTGATGAGTGAATTCATCTACCAGAGGTAAACTGGGAGCAGTTTGGTCACTCTGTTTTTGTGCAATCGACAAAGGGAAAATCTTAGTGAAGAAAAGCTTATGGTGAAAAAGGAAATACTCTCAGACAAAAACTAGAAAGAATTATTCTCAGATACTGTTTTGTGATGAGTGAATTCATCTCACAGAGGTAAACTATGATTTTCATTGAACAATTTGGTAACCCTGTTCTTATGTAATTTACAAAGGGATATTCAGAGCTCAGAGGAACTTATGGTGAAAAAGGAAATACCCTCAGATAAAAACTAAAAAGAAGCTTTTCTAGAGACTGTTTTGTGATGGGTTAATTCTACTCAGAGAGTTAAATCTTTCTTTCATTGAGCAGTTTGGTAAAACTGTTTTTGTGGGGGATGCAAAGTGATATTCGGGAGCGAATAGAGGCCAACATTGAAAAAGGAATTATCTTCAGGTAAAAAATTGGAGAGAAAGTTTCTGATAAATCCTTGATGATGTGTAAATTCATCTCATAGAGGTAAAGCTTTCTTTTGAGAGAGGAGTCTGGCCTCACTGTTTCTGTGGTGTCTGAGAAAGGATATTTGGGAGTGCATGGAAGCCGATGGTGCAAAAGGAAATATCCTGAATTAAAAACTAGAAAGAAGCTTTCTGAGAAAATTCTTTGTGATGGGAGAATTTGTCACTCTGAGGTACACCTTTCTTTGTTTGTTTGTTTGTTAGCAGTTTGGTAATGCTTGTTTTTATGGAATCTGCAAAGGGATATTTGGGAGCACATAGGTGCCTAAGCTGAAAAAAAATTCTTCAGGTAAAAACTGGAGAGAAGCTTTCAGAGAAAATCTTTCTGATGTGTGCATTGATCTTATATTGCTAAAAGTTTCTGTTGAGGGAGGACTTTGGCATCACTGTTTTTATGTTGTCTGAAAAGGGATATTTGGGAGTGCATTGAAGCCTACAGTGACAAAGGAAATATCCTCAGACAAAATCAAAAATAAGCTTTCTGAGACACTGCTTTGCGATGTGTGAATTTATCTCACAGATTTACATCTTTCTTTTCATGGAGCAGTTTGATAACACTATTTTCATGGAATCTGCAAAGGGATATTCGCGAATGCATTGAGGCAAATGGTGAAAAAGGAAATATCCTAAGACAAAAACTAGAAAGACACTTTCTGAGAAACTGCTTTGTGATTAATGAAGTCATCTCACAGAGTTACATGACTCTTTTCATGGAGCAGTTGGTAACACTGTTTTTGGGGAATCTGAGAAGATATATTTTGGAATGCATTGAAGCCAATGGTGACAAAGGAAATATCCTCAGACATAATCTAGACAGAAACTTTCTGAGTAACTATTTTGTGATGTGTGAATTCATCTCACAGAGTTACACCTTCCTTTTCATGGAGCATTGCTAACACTGTTTTCGTGGAATCTGCATAGGTATATTTGGGAGTACTTTGAGGCCCATGGTGAAAAAGTAAGTATCCTCAGATTAAAATCAGAAAGAAGCTTTCTGAGAAACTGCTTTGTGGTGTGTGAATTCATCTGACAGAGTTACACTGTACTTTTCATTGAACAGTTTGCTAATACTATTTTCTTGGAATCTGCAATGGGATATTTCAGAGCACACTGAAGCTTAGGGTGACAAAGGAAATATCCTCATATAAAAACTAGAAGGAAGCCTTCTGAGAAACAGCTTTGTGATGTGTTAATTCAACTAAAAGAGTTACACGATCCTTTTCATGGATCAGTTTGTTGACAGTGTTTTTAGGGAAGGGATATTTTGCATCACATTGAAACCTATGTTGACAAAGGAAATATCCTCAGGTAAAACTAGAAAGAAACTTTCTGAGAAACTTCTTTTTAACGTATGAATTAATCTCCCAGAGGTACACCACTCTTTTCATTGAGCAGTTTAACAACCCTGTTTCTGTGGAATCTACAAAGTGATATTCAGAGCGCAGAGAAGACTATTGTGAAAAAGAAAATACCCTCAGATAAAAACTAGAAAGAACTCTCTGAGAGACTATTTTGTGATGGCGTAATTCATCTCACAGAGATAAATCTTTCTTTTCAGTGAGCACTTTGATAACACTTTTTTTGGAATATGGAAAGGGATATTTGAGAGCGGATAGAGGCCAATGTAAAAAAATTAAATATCCTCAGTTTGAAACTGGTAAGAAATTTCTGATAACTCCTTTGTAATTCATGTATTCATCTCATAGTGGTTAAGTTTTCTGTTGGGAGAGCAGTTTGCCATCACTGTTTTTGTGGTGTCTGAGAAGGGATATTTGTGAGCTCATGGAACCCAATAGTGGAAAAGGAAATATCCTGCGATAAAAACTAGAAAGAAGCATTCTGAGAAATTTCTTTGTGATGGGTGAATTCATCACTCAGAGTTACAACTTTGTTTTCTTTGAGCAGTTTGGCAGTACAGTTTTTATGGAATCTGAAAAGTGATATACGGGATCTCCTAGAGCCTACAGTGAAAAAGGAAATAACATCAGATAAAAAGTAGAGAGAATCTTCCGAGAAACGGTTTTGTGACACATGTACTCATCTCATAGAGTTTAACCTTTTTGCTGATTGAGTAGTTCGGCATCACTGTTTTTGTGGTATCTGAGAAGAGTTATTTGGGGGCACATTGAAGCCAATGGTGAAAAAGGAAATAACCTCAGATTTAACCTAGCAAGAAACTTTCTGAGAAATTCTTTTGTGATGTGTGCATTCATCTCATAGGGCTAAACGTTTCTGTTGAGGGAGTACTTTCCCATCACTGCTTTTGTGGTGTCTGTGAATTGATATTTGAGAGTGCATTGAAGCCTATGGTGGAAAATGAAATATTCTCAGATAAAAACTAGAAAGAAGATTTCTGAGAAACTATTTTGGATGGATGAATTCATCTCACAAAGACACACAGGTGTTGTCATTTAGCAGTTTGATAAGACTGTTTTCGTGGAATCTGCAATAGGATATTTGGGATTGAATTGAAGCCTATGGTGACAAAGGAAGTATCCTCAGGCAAAAAACCAAAGGAAGCTTTCTGAGAAACTGCTTTGTGTTGTGTCAATTCATCTCATGGAGTTACATTATTCTTTTCCTTGAGCAGCTTGCTAACACTGTTTTCTTGGAATCTCCAATAGATTATTTTGGAGTACTTTGAAGCTTATGGAGACAAAGGAAATATCCTCAGATAAAACTGATAGGAAGCTTTCTGAGAAATTACTTTGTGATTTTTGAATTCATCCCACAGAGTTACATGATTCTTTTTATAGACCAGTTTGGTAGCTCTGTTTTAGGGGAAACTGAGAAGGGATATTTTGGATCACACTGAAGCCTGTGGTGACGAAGGAAATATCCTCATACACAAACTAGAGAGAAGCTTTCTGAGAAATTTTGAAACGTGTTAATTCTTCACACAGCATAACACGATGCTTTTCCTGGATCAGTCTGCTATCACTGTTTTTGGAGAATCTGAAAGGTATTTTGGATCACCTTGAAGCCTATGGTGACAAAGGATATATCCTCAGATGAAAATTAGTAAGAAGCTTTCTGAGAAAATTCTCTGTGATGTGTGAATTAATCCCACAGAATTCCGACTTTCTTTTCATGGAGGAGGTTGCTAACAGTGCTTTCTTGGAATCTGCCATGGGATATTTCAGAGAGCATTGAAGCTTTTTGTGCCATAGGAAATATCCTCAGACAAAAACTAGAAAGAAACTTTCTGAGAAACTACTTTGTGATTTGTGAATTCATGTCACAGAGTTACATGATTCTTTTCATGGAGCACTTTGGTATCTCTGTTTCTGGGGAATCTCAGAATAGATATTTTTGATCATGTTGAAGACTGTGGTGACAAAGGAATTATCCTCACATAATAACTAGAAAGAAGCTTTCTGAGAAAGCTCTCTGTGATATGTGAATTCATCACACAGTGTTACACCTTTCTTTTCATTGAGCAGTTTGGTTGCACTGTTTTTGGGGAATCTGAAAGGGGATTTTCTGGAGATTCTAGAGGCCTATATTGAAAAAGGAAATATCTTCAGTTAAAAACTGGAGAGAAGATTTTTGAGAAGCTGTTTTGTGATGTATGTATTCAGCACATAGAGATAAACCATTTTCTTCATTGAGCAGTTTGGTATCACTGTTTTTGTGGTGTGGGAGAAGGGTTACTTGGGAGTACTTTAAGGCTAATGGTGGAACATAAACATGCACATATAAAAACTAGAAAGGAGCTTTCTGAGAAATTTCTTTATAATGGGTGAATTCAGTTCCCAGATGTATACCATTTTTTTCATTGCACAGTTTGGTAACCCTGTTTTTGTGGAGTCTACAAAGGGATATTCATAGTGCAGAGAAGCCAATGGTGAAAAAGGAAATACCCTCAGATAAAATCTAGAAAGAAGCTTTCTGAGAGACTGTTTTGTGATAGGTGAATTCATCTCACAGGGTTAAATCTTTCTGTTCATTGAGCAGTTTGGTAACACTGTTTTTGTGGAATATGCAAAGGA
>NW_012116522.1:783884-787753 GCF_000951035.1 Colobus angolensis palliatus | reverse complement strand
GCCACTGCACTCCAGCCTGGGCGGCAGAGCAAGACTCCATCTCAAAAAAAAAAAAATCCTCAGATAAAAACTAGAAAGAAGCTTTCTGATAATCTGCTATGTGATGCATCAATTCGCTACACAGAGCTACATCATCCGTTCTTTTCATTGAGCAGTTTGATAACACTGTTTTCTTGGAATCTACAATGGGATGTTTTAGAGTGCATTGAAATGAATTGTGAAAAAGTAAATATCCTCAGACAAAAAGTAGAAAGAAACATTCTGAGAAACTGCTTTGTGATTTGTGAATTCATTGCACAGATATACACAATTCTTTTCATGGATCAGCTTGATAGGTCTGTTTTTGGGGAATCTGAGAAGGGATATTTTGGAAAACATTGAAGCCTATGATGACAAAGTAAATATCTTCAGATAAAAACTAGAAAGAAGTTTTCTGAGAAATTTCTTTTTGAGGTGTTAATTCGTCTCACAGAGTTACACCCTTCTTATCATGGAGCAGTTTACTAACACTGTATTCCTGGAATGTGAGAAGGGATATTTTGGATTGCATTAAGGCCTATGGTGACAAAGGAAATATCATCAGATAAAAAATAGAAAGAATCTTTCTTAGAAAGCTCTTTATGATGTTCGAATTCATCTCACAGAGTTACACTGTTGTTTTCATGGAGCAGTTTGCTAACACTGTTTTTGTAGAATCTGCATAGGGATATTTCAGAGCACATTTGGGTCTATGGGGGAAAAGGGAATATTCTCAGATAAAAACTCTAAAGAAACTTTCTGAGAAACTGCTTTGTGATGTGTGCATTCACCTCACAGAGTTACACTGTTCTTTTCATTGAGAAGCTTGCTAACATTGTTTCCTTGTAATCTGAAATGGGATAATTCAGAGATCATTGAAACTTATCATGACAAAGGAAATATCCTGAGACAAAAAGGAAAGACACTTTCTGAGAAACTGCCTTGTAATTTTTGAATTCATCTCACAGAAATAGACGATTCTTTTCATGGATCAATTTGATAGCTCTGTTTCTGGGGAATCTGAGAAGGGATACTTTGGATCGCATTGAAGGCTATGTGTCTAAGGAAATATCCTCAGGTGAAAACTATAAAGAAGCTTTCTGAGACAGTTCTTTGTGATGTGTGAATTTAATTCACGGATTTACCCCTTTCTTTTCATGGAGCAATTTAGTGACGGTGTTTTCCTGGAATCTGCAAAGTGATAATTGGGAACGCATAGAGGCCTATAGTGAAAAAGGAAATATCCTTAGATAAAAGCTAGAAAAAAGCTTTCTGAGAAACTGTTTTGAGATGTGTGAATTCATCCCACGGAGATACACAGTTCTTTTCATTATGCAGTTTGATAACACTGTTTTCATGGATTCTGCAAGGTGATATTTGGGAGCACAATGTCACCTATAGTGAAAACCCAAATATCCTCAGATAAAAAGTGGAAAGAAATATTCTGTGAAACTGCTTTATGGTGTGTGAATTCACCTCACCGAGTTGCACAATTCATATCATGGAGCAGCTTGAAAACTATGTTTTGGTGGATTCTGCAACAGGATATTCAGGAGCAATATGCAGCTTAGGGTAACAAAGAAAATATCCTCAGATGTAAAACAAAAAGAAATTTTCTGTTACCTGCTTTGTGATGCATTAATTCATCTCACAGAGTTACACGATTCTTTTTATGGATCAGTTTGGTAGTACTGTTTTTGGGAATATGAGAAGGAATACTTTAGATCAGTTTGAAGCCTATGGTGACTAAGGAAATATCCTCAGATAAAAACTATAAACAAGCTTTCTGAGAAAGTTCTTTGTGATGTATGAATTCATTTCACACAGTTACACCCTTCTTTTATTGGAACAGATTGGTAACACTGTTTTCATGGAAACCACAAAAGGTTATTTGGGAACACCTTGAGGAATATAGTGAAAAAAGAAATATCCTCAGATAACAACAAGACAGAAGCATTCTGAGACACTGCTTTGTGATGTGTGAATTCATCTCAAACAGTTATACCATTCTTTTCATTGAGCAGTTAGAAAACCCACTTTTCATGGAAACTACAATAGGATATTTGGGAGGGCATTGAAGCCTATGATGACAAAGGAAATATCCTAACAGAAAAACCAAAAAGAAGCTTTCTGAGAATCTGTTTTGTGATGTGTGAATTCAACTCACAGAGTTACACTGTTCTTTTCATTCAGCAGTTTGCTAACACTGTTTTCTTGGAATCTACAATGTAATATTTTGGAGCGGATTGAAACTTATAGTGGAAAAGTAAATATCCTCAGACCAAAACTAGAATGAAACACTCTGAGAAACTATACTGTGATTTGTGAATTCATCACACAGAGTTATAGGATTATTTTAATGGATCAGATTAATAGCACTGTTTCTGGGGAATCTGAGAAGGTATATTGTGGATCGCATTGAAGCCTATGGTGACAGAAAAAAATCCTCAGATAAAAACTAGGAAGAAACTTTCTACGAAAGTTCTCTGTGATGTGTGAATTCATCTCACAGAGTTACACCATAGTTTTCATGGAGCAGTTTTCTTACACAGTTTTTGTGGAATCTGCAAAGGGATATTTGGGAGCTCATTGAATCCTATAATGAAAAAGGAAATACCCTCATAGAAAAGCTGGAAAGAAGCTTTGTGAGAATCTGCTTTGTGAGGTTTGAATTCAACGCACAAAGTTTCACTGTTCTTTTCATGGAGCAGTTTGTTAACACTGTTTTCTTGTAATCTACAATGGCATATTTCAGAGTGCATTGAAGCATTGTGTGAAAAAGGAAATATCATCAGACATAAACTAGAAGGAAACTTTCTGAGAAACTGCTTTGTGATGTGTGAATTCATGTCATAGAGTTACACTATTCTTTTCCCTGAGCAGTTTGCTAGCACTGTTGTCTTGGAAACTGCAATGGGATATTTCAAAGCGTATTGAATCTTATAGTGAGAAAGGAAATATACTCAGGTAAAAACTAGAAAGAAGCTTTCTGAGAAACTTATTTGTGATATGTGAATATATATCACAGAGATACACCTTTCTTTTCATGGAGCAGTGTGCTAGCACTGTTTTCTTGGAATCTGGAAAGGGATATTTGGGAGCTCATTGAGGGCTACGGTGAAAATGGAAATATCCACAGATAAAAACTAGAAAGAATCTTTCTGAGAAAGTTCTTTGTGGTGGTTGAATTCATCTCAAAGAGTTACACTCTTCTTTTCATTCAGCAGCTTGCTAACACTGTTTTCTTGGGAACTGCAATGGCTTATTTCAGAGTGCATTGAAGTTTATGGTGACAAAGGAAATATCCTCATATAAAAATTAGAAGAAACTTTCTGAGAAACGGCTTTTTGATATGTTAATTCATCTCACAGAGGTACATGATTCTTTTCATGGATCAGTTTGGTAGCACTCTTTTTGGGGAATCTGAGAAGGAATATTTTCGATTGCATTGAAGACTACAATGACTAGGGAAATATCCTGAGAGAAAATCGGGAAAGAAGCTTTCGGAGACACTTCTTTGTGATGTGTGAAAGCATCTCATAGAGTTACACCTTTCTTTTTATGGGGCAGTTTACTAACACTGTTTTCTTGAAATCTGCAAAGGGATATTTTGGAGTGCATTGAGGCCTATAGTGAAAAAGGTAATATCTTCCGATAAAAAAGGGAAATAAGTTTTTGGAGAAAGTTCTTTGAGATGTGTGAATTCATCTCACAGAGCTACACCATGCTTTTCTATGAGCAGTTTGACAACACTTTTCTCGTGGAATCTGCAATAGGATATTTGGGAGCACATTGAAGCCTGTGGTGACAAAGGAATCATCCTCAAATAGAAACCAAAAACAAGCTTTCTG
>NW_012116522.1:741621-783834 GCF_000951035.1 Colobus angolensis palliatus | reverse complement strand
CATCCTCAAATAGAAACCAAAAACAAGCTTTCTGAGAAACTGCATTGTGTTGTGTCAATTCACCTCACAGAGTACCACTGTTCTTTTCATTGAGCAGTTTCCTTACACTGTTTTCTTGGAATCTGCAATGAGATATTTCAGAGTGCATTGAATCTTTCAGTGACAAATGAAATATCATTATATAAAAATTAGAAAGAAGCTTTCTGAGAAACTACTTTGTGGTGTGTTAATTCATCTTTAAGTGTTGCACAATACTTTTCATGGATGAGTTTGGTAGCACTGTTTTGGGGAAATCGGAAAAGCGATATTTTAGATCACATTGAAGCCTATGGTAACAAAGAAACATCCTCAGATAAAACCTAGAAAGAAGCTTTCTGAGAAACTTCTTTGTGACGTGTGAATTCATCACACAGAGTTACACTATTCCTTTCATTGACCAGTTTGATGACACTTTTTTCTTGTAATATGCAATAGGATATTGGGGAGTGCTTTGAAGCCTATGGTGACAGAGGAAATGTCATCAGATAAAAACCAAAATGATGTTTTCTGAGATACTGCTTTGTGATGTGTCAATGCATCACACAGAGATACACTGTTCTTTTCATTGTGTAGTTGGCTAACACTGTTTTCTTGGAATCTGCAATAGAATGTTTCAGAATGCATAGAGACATTTTGTGAAAAAGAAAATATCCTCAGACAAAAACTAGAAGGATGCATTCTGAGAAACTGCTTTGTGATTTGTGATTTCATCTGAGAGAGTTACACTATTCTCTTCATGGATCAATTTGGTAGCACTTTTGTTGGGGAATCTGAGAAGGAATATTTGGGATTGCATTTAAGCTTATGGTGACTAAGGAAATATCCCCAGATAAAAACTAGAGAGAAGCTTTCTGAGAAAGTTCTTTGTGGTGTGTGAATTCAACTCACAGAGTTAAATATCGTGAGAAAGGAAATAACTCTCAGATAAAATATAGAAAGAAATTTTTTGAGAAAGTTCTTTGTGATGTGTGACTGTATCTCACATAGCTACACTGTTTTTTACCTTGAGCAGTTTGATAACACTATTTTCATTGAATTTGCAATAGGCTATTTGGGAGCACTTTGATGCCTATGGTGACAAAGGAAATATCCTCAGATAAAAACTAGAAGGAAGTTTTCCGAGAATCTGCTTTGTGATGTTTGAATTCATCTCATAGAGTTACAAGGTTATTTTCATTGATCAGTTTGTTAACACTTTGCTTGTAGTCTACAATGGGATATTTCAGAGTGCATTGAAGCTTATGGGGAAAAATGACACATCCTCAGACAGCAACTAGAAAGAAGCTTCCTGAGAAAATGTTTGTGGTTGGTGAATTAATCTCACAGAGTTACACGGAAGCTTTATGATAAACCAGTTTGTCTTGTGTTATTTCACCTCATAGAGTTACATGATTCTTATCATGGATCAGTTTGGTAGCAGTGCTTTTGGGGATCTGAGAAGGGATATTTTGGAATGTAATGAAGCCTATGGTGACAAAGAAAATATCCTCACATAAAAACTAGAAAAAAGCATTCTGAGAAAGTTCTCTGTTTCATGTGAATTCATCTCACAGTGTTCCACCTTTCTTTTTTTAGAGCACTTCGCATCACTGTTTCCCTGAAATCTGCATAGGGATATTTGAGAGCACTATGAGGCCTATAGTGAAAAAAGAAGTATCCTAAGATAAAGACTAGAAAGAAACTTTCTGAGAAAATTCTATGTGATGTGTGAATACATCTCAGAGAGTTACACCACTATTTTCATTGAGCAGTTTGATAATACTGTTTTTGTGTAATCTGCAATAGGATATTTGGGAGTGCATTGAAACTTACAGTGACAAAGGAAATATCCTGAGACAAACACTAGAAAGATGCTCTCTGAGAAACTTCCTTGTGATTTGTGAATTCATCTCACAGAGTTACACGATGCTTTAAATGGAACAGTTTGGCAGCACTGATTTTGGGGAATGTGAGAAGGGATAATTTGGATTGCATTGAAGCCTATGGTGACAAAGTAAATATCCTCAGATAAAAAATGGAAAGAAGCTTTCTGAGAAAGTTCTTTGTAATGTGTGATTTCATCTCACAGAGTTACATCATTCTTTTCATTGAGCAGTTTGATGACATTGTTTTTGTGCAATCTGCAGTAGGGTATTTGGCAGTACCTTGAAGCCTATGGTGACAACGTAAATATCCTCAGATAAAAACCACAAAGAAGCATTCTAATAAACTGCTTTGTGATGTGTGAATTTTCGTGGAGTAGGTTACTCACTCCATTTTCTTGGAATCTACAACGGGATATTTTGGAGCACTTTGAAACTGATGGTGACAAAGGAAATATTTTCAGATAGAAACTAGAAAGAAGCTTTCTGGGAAACTGATTTGTGTTGTGTGAATTCATCTCACAGAGTTACATCTTTCTTTTCATGGAGCAGTTTCTGTTATTGTTTTCGTGGAATCTGCACAGGCATATTTGGGAGTGCTTTGACATCTGTAGTGAAAAAGGAAATATCCTCAAAGATAAACTAGAAAGAAGCTTTCTGAGAAACTGTTTTGTGATGTCTCCATTTCATGGAGCAGTTTGGTAACACTGTTTTCGTGTAATCCACAATAGGATATTTTGGAGCACTTTGAAGCCTAGGGAGACACACGAAATATCTTCATAGAAAACCCAGGAAGAAACTTTCTGAGAAACTAACTTGTGATATGGGAATTCATCTCACAGAGTTACACTGCTCCTTTCATTCAGCAGGTTCCTAACCCTCTTTTCTTGGAATCTACAATGGGATATTTCATAGCACATTGAACCTATGGTGACAAAGGAAATATCCTCATATAAGAACTAGAGAGAAGCTTTCTGAGAAACTGCTTTGTGATGATTTAATTCATCTCACATAGTTACATGATCCTTTTCATGTATCAGTTTGGTAGCACTGTTTTTGGGGAATCTGAGATGGGATATTTTGAATTGCACTGAAGCCTGTGGTGACAAAGCAAATATCCTCAGATAAAACCCCAAAAGGAGATTTCTGTTAAATCTCTTTGTTATGTGTGATTTCATCTCACAGAGTTACACCTTTCTTTTCATGAAGCTGTTTGCTAACACTGTGTTTGCAGAATCTACAAAGGGATATTTGGGAGCACTCTGAGGGCAATAGTAAAAGAAGAAATATCCTAAGAAAAACTGAAAAGAAGTTTTCTGAGAAAGTGCTTTGTGATGTGTGAATTCATGTCACAGAGTTACACTACACTTTTCATTGAGCTGTTTGAGAACACTGGTTTCATGGATTCTGCAATAGGATATTCAGGAGCGCTTTGAAGCTTATGGGGACAGAGGAAATATCCTCAGACAAATACTAGAAAGAAGCTTTCTGAGAAACTGCTTTGTGATATGTGAATTCATTTCATAGAGTTACATGATTCTTTCCATGGAGTAGTTTATCAGCACTGTTTTGGGTGAATGTGAGAAGGGATATATTGATCACATTGAGGCCTATGTTGACTAAGAAACTATCCTCAGATAAAGATTAGGTGGAAGCTTTTGGAGAAACTTGTTTGTGATGTGTGAATTGATCTCACAAAGATACACTTTCTTTTTATGGAACAATGTGATAACAGTGTTTTTGTGGAATTTGCAAAGGGATATTTTGTAGTGCTTTGAGGCGTATAGTGATAAACAAAATATCCTCAGTTAAAAAATAGAAAGAAGCTTTCTAAGAAATGGCTTTGTGATGTATGAATTCATCTGACAGAGTTACACTGTTCTTCTAATTGAGATGCTTGCTAACACTGCTTTCTTGGAATCTGCAATGGGATGTTTTGGAGTGAACTGGAATTTATGGTGCAAAGGAAATATCTTCATATAAAAAGTATAAAGAATTTTTCTGAGAAACTTCTTTGTGATGTGTTAATTCATCTCACAGAGTTACACGATTCTTTTCATTCATCAATTTCATGGATCAGTTTGGTAGCACTGTTTTTGGGGATCTGAGAAGGCATATTTTGGATCCCATTGAAGCCTAAGTTTACACAGGAAATATCCTCACATAAAAATAGAATGAAGTGCTCTGAGAAACTGCTTTGTGATGTGTTAATTTATTTCACATTGTTATACCTTTCATTTCATGGAGCATTTTGATAACACGGTTTTCGTAGAATCTGCAAAGCGATAATTTGGAGCACATTGTGGCCTATGGTGATAAAGGAAATACCCTCAGATAAAAACTAGAAAGACGCTTTCTGAGAAACTGCTCTGTGATGTGTCAGTTCATCTCACAGAGTTACACTGTACTTTTCATTGAGAAGATTGGTAACACTGTTTTCTTGGAATCTGCAATGGGATATTTCAGATCACACTGAAGCTTATGGAGACAAAGGAAATAATCTCATATAAAAAATAGAAAGAATCTTTCTGAGAAACTCTTTTGTGATGTGTTAATTCATCTCACAGTGTTGCAGGATTGTTTTAATGGACAAGTTTGCTAGCAGTGCTTTTGTGGAATCTGAGAAGGGATATTTTGGATTGCATTGAAGCCTATGGTGACCAAGTAAATATCCTCATATAAAAACCGGAAAGAAGCTTTCTGAGAAACTACTGTGTGATGTGTGAATTTATCTCACAGACTTACACTGATCTTTTTCTTGAGCAGTTTGCTAACAATGTGTACATGTGATCTACACAGGGATGTTTTGGAGGATAATGAAGCTGATGGTGACAAAAGATATATCCTCAGAGAAATCCGAGAAAGAAGGTTTCTGAGAAATTCCTTTCTAATTTGTGAATTCATTTCACAGAGTTACACCTTATTTTTCATGGATCAGTTTGGTAGAACTGTTTATGGGGAATCTGAGAAGGGATATTTTGTATCACACTGACGTCTAAGGTGACAAAGGAAATATCCCCAGATAAAAACAAGAAAGAAGCTTTTTGCGAAAGTTTTTTGTGATGTTTGACTTCATCTCACAGAGTTACACCTTTCTTTTCATTGAGCTGCTTGCCAACACTGTTTTCGTGGAATCTGCAAAGGGATATTTCATAGAGCATTAAGACCTACAGTATAAACGGAAATATCCTCAGCTTTTTCAGAAAGTCCTTTGTGATGTGTGAATTCATCTCACAGAGTTACACGTTTCATTTCATGGAGCTCCTTGCTAACACATTTTTCGTGGAATCTGCCAAGGGGTATTTGGGAGCACATTGAGGCTTTTGGTGAAAAAGTAAACATCTTCAGATAAATAGTAGAATGAAGCTTTCTGAGAAATTGCTTTAGATGTGTGAATTCATCTCACAGATTTACACCATTCTTTTCATTGCACAGTTTGCTAACACTGTTTTCATGGAATCTGCAACAGGATATTTGGCAGCACATTGAAGCCTATGGAGACTAAAGAAATATCCTCCTAGAAAAAGACAAAAAGAAGTTCTCTGAGAAACTGCTTTTCATGGAATTTGCAATAGGATATTTTGGAATGCATTGAAGCTCACGTGACAAAAGAAATACTCTCATATAAAAACTGGAAAGAAACTTTTTGAGATCCTGCTTTGTGATGTTTGAATTCATCTCACAGAGTTGCACAGCTCTTTTAGTTGAGCAATTTGCTAACACTGATTTCATGGAATCTGCAATGGGATGTTTCTGAGCACATTGAGCTTATGGTGACAAAGGAAATATCCTCAGACAAAAACTAGAAAGAATCTTTCTGAGAAACTTCTTCATGCTTTGTGATTTGTGAATTCATCTCACAGATATACACGATTCTTTCCATGGATCAGTTTGGTAGCACTGTTTTTGGGGAATTTGAGAAGGGATATTTTGAATCACATTGAAGCCTGTGGTGACAAAGGAAATACCCTCAGATAAACACCGAAAATAAATTTTCTGAGAAACTGCTTTGTGATGTGTGAATTCATCTCACAGAGTTACACCTTTATTCTCATGGAGTAGATTTCTAACAATGTTATCATGGAGTCTTCAAAGGAATATTTGGAGTGCATGGAGACCTCTGGTGAAAAAGGAATTATCCTCAGATAAAAACTAGAAAGAAGCTTTTGGAAAAACTACTTTGTGATTTAATTCATCTCATAGAGGTACACGATTATTTTCATGGATCAGTTTGGTAGCACTGTTTTTGGGGAATCTGAGAAGGGATATATTGGATCACATTGAAGCCTATGGTGACAAAGGAAATGTCCTCAGATAAAAACTGGAAGGAAGCTTTTTGAGAAAATTCTTTGCAATGAGTGAACTCATCTCACGGAGTTATACCATTCTTTTCATTGAGCAGTTTGTCAACACTGCTTTCCTGGAATCTGCAATAAAATGTTTCAGAGTGCTTTGAAGCCTATGACAAAAGGGAAGAGTCCTCAGGTAAAATCCAGAAAGAAGCTTTCTGAGAAATTGCTTTGTGTTGTGTGAATTCATCTCACAGAATTACACCATTCTTTTCATTTAGCTGTTTTTGTGGAATCTGCAATAGGATATTTGTGAGCACATTGAAGCCTGTGGTGACAAAGGAAATATCCTCAGATAAAAATCAGAAAGAAACTTTCTGAGAAACTGCTTTGTGATTTGTGAAATCAGTTCCCAAATTTACACTGTTCTTTTCAATGAGAAGTTTCTAAACACTGTTTTCTTCGAATCTGCAATGGGATATTTCATAATGCATTGAAGCCTGTGGCTACAAAGGATATATCCTCAGACAAAAGCTAGGAAAAAGATTCTTGACAAATTCCTTTGTGATTTGTGAATTCATCTCACAGAGTTACACCTTTATTTTATGGCACAGTTTGGTAGCATTGTTTTTAGGGAATCAGAGAAGATATATTTTGGATGGCATTGAAGCCTGTGGTTAAAAAGGAAATATCCTCAGATAAAAACTAGAAAGAAGCTTTCTGACAAAGTTCTTCATGATCTGTGAATTCATCTCACAGAGTTACACCTTACTACTCATGGAGCAGTTTGCTAACACTGTTTTCGTGGAATTTGCAAAGGCATATTTGATAACTCATAGAGGCCTATGGTGAAAATCTAAATATCCTCAGATAAAAACTAGAAAGAAGTTTTCTGACAAACTGTTTTGTGAAGCGCAAATTCATCTCACAGCGTTACACTGTTATTTCATTGAGCAGTTTGCTAACACTGTTTCTGTGGAATCTACAATGGGATATTTCAGAGCACATTGAAGCTTATGCTGACAATGGAAATAATCTGAGAAAAAAACTAGAAATAAGTTTTCAGAGAAACTGCTTTATGATTTGTGAATTCAACTCACAGAGTTACACAATTATTTTCATGGAGCAGTTAGATAGCACTGCTTTGGAGGATTCTGAGAAGGGAGATTTTGGATCACATTGAAGCCTATGGTGACAAAGGAAATATCCTCAGATAAAAACTAAAAAGAAGCTTTCTGAGAAACTGATTGGTGATATGTGAATTCAACTTACAGAGTTACACCATTCTTTTCATTGAGCTGTTTGCAAACACTGTTTTCCTGGAATCTTCAAAGGGATATATGGGAGTGCAATGAAGGTTATGGTTAAAAAGAAATTATCCAAAGACAAAATTATAAAGAAGCTTTCTGAGAAACTGCTTCACGACTGGTGAATTCATCTCATAGAGTTACATGATTTTTTTCATGGGACAGTTTTGTAACACTCTTTTTGGGAAATCTGAGAAGGGATATTTTGTATTGCATTGAAGCCTATGGTGACAAAGGAAATATCCTCAGAAAAAAAAACAAAAAGAAGCTTTCTGAGAAACTGATTTGTGATGAGTGAATTCATCTCACAGAGATATACTGCTCTTTTCACTGAGCTGTGTGCTACACTGTTTTCTTGGAATCTGCAATGGAATATTTTGGAGCACATTGAAGCTTATGGTGACAATGGAAATATTCTCAGACAAAAACAAGAAAGAATCTTTCTGAGAAACTACTTTATGATGTGTTAAATCATCTCACAGAGTTACATGATTATTTTCATGGATCAGTTTGGTAGCACTGTTTTTGGGAAATCTGAGAGCGGATATTTTGGATTCCATTGAAGCCTATAGTGACCAAGGAAATATCCTGAGATAAAAACTAGAAAGAAGTTTTCTGAGAAACTACTTTGTTATTTTTGAATTCATCTCACAAAGTTACACGATTGTTTTCATGCAGCACTTTGCTATCACTGTTTTCGTGGATTCTGCAAAGGGATATTTGGGAGTGCATTGAGGCTTATATAGAAATAAGAAATATCATCAGATAAAAACTGGAAAGCTGCCTTTCAAGAAACTGCTTTGTGATGTGTGAATACAGCTCACAGAGTTACACAGTTATTTTCATTGAGCAGGTTGATAACACTGTTTTCATGGAATCTGCATTTGGATATTTGGGAGCACATTAAAACCTATAGTGACAAAGGAAATACCCTCATAGGAAAACCAAAAAGAAGCTTTCTGATAAACTGCTTTGTGATGGGTGAATACAACTCTCAGAGTTACATGTTCTTTCCCTTGAGCAGTTGGCTAACACTTTTTTCTTGGAATCTACAATGAGATATTTAGGAGCACATTGAAGATTCGGGTGACAAAGAAAATATCCTTAGACAAAAAGTAGAAAGAATCATTTTGTGAAATTTCTTTGTGATGTGATAAATCATCTCACAGAGATAAATGATTCTTTTCACGGATCAGCTTGTTACCACTGTTTTTGGGGAATCTGAGGAGGGATATTATGGATGGCATTGAAACCTATGTTGACAAAGGAAATACCCTCAGATGAAAAATAGAAAGAAGCTTTCTGAGAAACGTCTTGGTAATGTGTGAATTCGTCTCACACAGTTACACCTTTCATTAGGTGGAACAGTTTCCTAACACTGTTTTCTTGGAGCTTGCAAAGGGATATTTGGGAGTGCTTTGAGGCCTATAGTGAAAAAGGAAATATCATCAGATAAAATCTAAAAAGAAGTTTTTTGAGATACTGCTTTGTGATGTGTGAATTCATCTCACACAGTTACACTGTTCGTTGCATTGAGCAGTTTGCTAACACTGTTTTCTTGGAAACTGAAGTCAGATATTTCAGAGTGCATTGAAACTTATGGTGAAAAAGGAAATATCCTCATATAAAAACTAGATAGAAGCTGTCAGAGAGACCGCCTTGTTATGTGTTAATTAATCTAACATAGTTACAGGACTCTTTTCATGGATGAGAATGGTAGCAGTGGTTTTTTGAGAATCCGAGATGGGATATTTTGGATTGCATTGAAGCCTATGATGACAAAGGAAATATCCTCATATAAAAACTGGAAGGAAGCTTTCTGAGAAACTGCTTATGATGTGTTATTTCACCTCCAAGAGTTAAACTTTTGTTTTCTTGAAGTAGGTTTCTAACACTGTTTTCATGGAATCTGCAATGGGATATTTTGGAGCACATTGAGGCCTATAGTACAAAAGGAAATATCCTCAGATGAAAACTAGGAAAAAGCTTTCTGAGAAAATAATTTGTGGTGTGTGAATTCATCTCACAGAGTTACACCATTCTTTTCATTGAACAGTGTGATAACAGTTTTCTTGGAATGTGCAATAGGATATTTGGGAGCTCATTGAAACCTATGGTGACAAAGGAAATATCCTCATTGAAAAACCAAAAAAAAGGCTTTCTGAGAAACTACTTTGTGATGGGGGAATTCAACTCACAGAGTTACAACATCCTTTTAATTGAGCAGTTTGTTATCACTATTTTCTCAGAATCTGCAATGGTATATTTCAGAGTGCACTGAAGCTTATGGTGACAAAGCAATTAATATGATATAAAAACCAGAGAGGGGCTTTCTGAGAAACCGTTTTGGATGTGTTAATTTACCTCACAGAGTTACATGATTCCTACCATGGATCAGTTTGGTAACACTGTTTTTGTGGAATCTGAGAACTGATACTTTGGATTGCATTGAAACCTATGGTGACAAAGGAAACATCCTCAGATAAAAACTAGAAAGAAGCATTCTGAGAAATGTTCTTGTGTTGTTTGAATTCATCTCACAAAGTTACACCTTTAGTTTCATGGAGCATTTTGCTCACACTGTTTTCGTGGAATCTGCAAAGGTATATTTGGGAGTGCATTGAGGCCTAAAGAGAAAAAAGAAATATCGTCAGATAAAAACTAGAAAGAAGCTTTCTGAGCAAATGCATTGTGATGTGTGAATTCGTCTCACAGAGTTATACCATTCTTTTCATTGAGCAGCTTGATAGCACTGTTTTCTAAGACTGTACAATAGGATAATTGGGAGCGCATTGAAACCTATGGTGACAAAGGAAATATCCTCATTGAAAAACCAAAAAGAATTCTTCTGAGAAACTGCTTTGTGGTGTTTGAATAATACTCTCAGAGTTACACTATTCTTTTCCTGGAGCAGTTTGCTAACGGTTTGTTCTTGGAATCTGCAATGGTATATTTTGGAGCGCATGGAAGATTAGGGTGAGAAAGGAAATATCCTCAGACAATAACTAGAAGGAAACTTTCTGAGAAACAGCTTTGTGATTTGTGAATTCATCTGAGAGTTACAGGATTCTTTTCATGGAGCAGTTTGGTAGTGATGTTTTTGAGGATTGGGAGACAGGATACTTTGGATTCCATTAAAGCTTATGTTGAGAAAGGAAATATCCTCAGATATAAAGTAGAAGAAGCCTACTGAGAAAGTTCTTTGTGATGTGTGAATTCATCTCATACAGTTACACCTTTCCTTTCTTGGAGTAGTTTGCTACCACTGTTATCATGGAATCTGCAAAGGGATATTTGGGAGCGCATGGTCTATTGTGAATAAGGAAAGATCCGCAGATAAAATCTTGAAAGAAGCTTTCTGAGAAACTGCTTTGTGATGTGTAAATTCATCTCACAGAGTTACACTGTTCTTTTAATTGAGCAGTTTGCTAACACTACTTTGTTGGAATCTGAAATGTAATATTTCATAGCACATTGAAGCTTATGGTGAAAAAGGAAATAATCTCATATAAAAACTAGAAAGAACTTTTCTGAGAAAGCACATTGTGATGAGATAATTCACTCACAGAGATACACAATACTTTTCATGGATCATCTTGCTAGCCGTGTTTTTGGGGAATCTGAGAAGGGATATTTTGGATCAAATTGAAGCATATGTTGACAGAGAAAATATCCTCATATAATAACTGGAAAGAAGCGTTCTGAGAAACCACTTTGTGGTGTGTTAATTCATCTCACAGACGTACATTGTTCTGATCATGAGTTAGTTTGGTAGCACTGCTTTTAGGGAATCTGAGAAGGATATTTCAGATCACATTAAAGCCTATGGTGACAAAGCAAATATCATCAGATGAAAACTGGGATGAAGCTTTCTGAGAAACCACTTTGTGATGTGTTAATTCATCTCACAGAGTTTCACCTATCTTTTCATGGATTAGGATGCTAACACTGTTTTCGTGGCATCTGCAAAGGGATATTTCAGAGAGAATTGGGACCTCTAGTGAAAAAGTTAATATCCTAAGATAAAAACTAAAAAGAAGCTTTCTGAGATACTGATTTGTGATGTGTGAATTTATCTCACAGAGTTACACTGTGCTTTTCATTGAGCAGCTCATTAACACTGTTTTCTTGGAATCTGCAATGGGATGTTATGGAGTGCTTTGAAGCTTATGGCAACAATGGAATTAATCTCATATAAAACCTGGAAAGAAGCGTCCTGAGAAAGAGATTTGTTATGTGTTAGTTCACCTAACAGAGATACAAGATTCTTTTCATGTATCAGTTTGCTAGCAGTGTTTCTGTGGAATTGCATTGATGTTTGTGGAGGAAAAGGAAATATCCTCACATAAAAACTGGAAAGAAGCTTTATGAGAAACCACTTTGTGATGTGTTAGTTCAACTCACAGAGTTACACATGGAGCACTTTGCTATTGTGGTTTTTGTGGATTGTGCAAAGAGATATTTGGGAGCGAAAGAATGCCTATAGTGTAGAAGCAAATATCCTCATATATTGCCTAGGAGGAAGGTCTCTGAGAAACTGCTTTGTGACGTGTGTGCAGAGATACACCATTCTTTTCATGGAGCAGTTTGATAACACTGTTTTCCTGTCATCTGCAATAGGATATTTGGGAGCACATTGAAGCCTCTGGTGAAAAAGGAAGTAGCCTCATATGAAAACTACAAAGAAGCCCAATGAAAAACTGCTTTCTGATGTGTTATTTCATCTCACAGAATTACAGGTTTCTTTTCATGGATCAATATGATAGTAGTGTTTCTAGGGAATCTGAGAAGCCATACTTTGGATAGCATTGAAGCCAATGAAGACAAAGGAAGTGTCCTCAGATAAAAACTAGTATGAAGCTTTCTGAGGAAGTGTTTTGTGATGTGTGAATTCATCTCACAGAGGTACAACATTCTTTTCATTGAGCAGTTAGATAAGGCTGATTTCGTGGAATCTGCAACAGGATATTTGGCAGCACATTGAAGCCTATGGAGACAAAAGAAATATCCTCTCAGAGAAAAAACAAAAGGAAGCTCTCTGAGAAACTGCTTTGTGATGTGTGAATTCATCTCACAGATTTACACTGTTCTTTTCATTGAGCAGCTTGCTAACACTGCTTTCTTGGAATATGCAACGGGATATCTCAGAGTGCTTTGAAGCTTATGGTGACAAGGGAAATATCATCATATAAAAACTAGAAAGAAGCTTTCTGAGACACTACTTTTTGATGTGTTAATTAATCTCACAGAGGTACAAGATTCGTTTCATTTTTCAGTTTGGTAGCACTGTTTTGGGGAAATCTGGGAAGGTATATATTGAATTGCATTGAAGCCTATAGTGACAAAGGAAATATCATCAGATTAAAAACAAAAATAAGCTTTCTGAGAAACGGCTTTGTGATGTGTGAGTTCATCTCACAGAGTTACACTGCTCTATTTATTGAGAAGTTTGATAACATTGTTTTCATGGAATCTGTAATCAGATATAAGGGAGCATATTGAATCCTATCGAATAGGAAGTATCCTCATGGAAAAACTAGAAAGAAGCTTTCTGAGAAACCACTTTGTGTTGTGTCAATTCATTTAACAGAGTTACATCACTGTTTCATGGAGCAGTTTGCTAGCACTGTTTTTGGGGAATCTTAGATGGGATATTTTGGATTGCTTGGAAGCCTGTGATGACAAAGGAAATATCCACTGATAAATACTAGATTGAAGCTGTCTGAGAAAGTTCTTCATGACGTGTGAATTATTCTCACAGAGTTAGACCTTTCCTTTCATGGAGCAGTGTGTTAATGCTGTTTTCCTGGAATCTGCAAACGGACATTTGGGAGCGCATTGATGCTATGGTGAAAAAGGAAATATCCTCAGACAAAAACCAGAAAGAAGCTTTCTGAGAAACTACTTTGTCATGTGTGAATTCATCTCACAGTCACACTGTTCTTTTCATTGAACAGTTGGCTAACACTGTTTTCTTGAAATCTGCAATGGGATGTTTTGGTGTGCATTGAAGTTTATAGTGACAAAGGATATATGTTCACATAAAATCTAGAAAGAAGTTTTCTGAGAAACTGCTTCATGAAGTATTAACTCATCTCACAGAGTTACACGATACTTTTCATGGATCAGTTTGGTAGCAGGTTATTTTGGGAAAGTGAGAAGGGAAATTTTGGATCACACTGAAGACTATGGTGTCAAAGGAAATATCCTCAGATAAAACTTAGAAAGAAGCTTTCTGAGAAAGTTCTTTGTGATGTGTGAATACATGCCAGAGAGTTACAACTTTCTTTTCATGAAGCAGTTTGCTAACCCTGTTTTTGTTTTTGTGGACTCTGCAAAGGGATATTTGGGAGCCATTTGAGACTGATTGTATAAAAGGAAATATCCTCAGACAGAAACCAAAAAGAAGCTTTCTGTGAAACTCCTTTGTGATTTCTGAATTCATCTCACAGGTTTACACCTTTCTTTTCATGGAGCAGTTTGCTACATCGATTTTTGTGGAATCTGCAAGAGGATATTTGATAGCGCTTTGATGCCTATGGTGAACAAGGAAATATCCTCAGAAAAAACTAGAAAGAATCCTTCTGAGAAACTGCTTTGTGACATGTGAGTTCAACTCACAGGTTTACACTATTGTTTTCATTGAGCAGTTTGATAAAACTGTTTTCCTGGAATCTGTAATCTGATATTTCAGGGCACATCGAAGCTTAGTGTGATGAAGGAAATATCTTCATATAAAAACTAGACAGAGGCTTTCTGAGAACCCAATTTTGGATGAGTTAATTCATCTCACAGTGTCACACAATTCTTTTCATGGATCAGTTTGATAGCACTGTTTTTGGGGAATCTGGGAAGGGATATTCTGTATCACATTAAAGCGTATGGTGACAAATGAAGTATCCTCAGACAAAAACTACAAAGAAGAATTCTGAGAAATTTCTTTGTGATGTTTGAATTCATCTCACAGAGTTATAACTTTCTTTTCATGGAGCAGTTTGCTAACACTCTTTTCGTGGCATCTGCATTGGGATATTCTGAATCCCCTTGTGGCCTATGGTGAAAAAGAAAACATCCTCAGATAAAAACTAGAAACAATCCTTCTGAGAAACTACTTTTGGATGTGTGAATTCATCTCACAGAGATACACTGTAGTTTTCATTGAGTAGTATGATAACACTGTTTTCGTGGTATCTGTAATAGGATATTTGGGAGTGCACTGAACCCTATGGTGACAAAGGAAATATCCTAAGAAAAAAATCACAAAGAAGCATTCTGAGAAACTACCTTGTGATGTGTGAATTCGTTTCACAGGTTTACACCTTTCTTTCCATGGAACAGTTTGCAAACACTATTTTCGTGGAATCTACAAAGGGATATTCCCGAGTGCATTGAGGCAAAAGGTGAAAAAGAAAATATCCTCAGACAAAAACTAGAAAGAGGATTTCTGAGAAACAGCTCTGTGAAGTTCGAATTCATCTCACAGAGTTACACTGTTCTTTTCATTGAGAAGTTGCATTACACTTTATTTGTGGAATCTGTGAAGGGATATTATGGAGAGCATTGAGGAATATGGTGAAAAAGGAAATATCCTAAGATAAAAACTAGAATGAAGATTTCTGAGAAACAGCTATGTGATGTTTGAATTCATCTCACAGAGTTACACCATTCTTTTCAAGGAACAGTTTAATGTCATGCTTTTTGGGGAATCTCAGAAGGGATATTTTGGATCACATTGAAGCCTATGGTGACAAAGGAAATATCCTCAGATAAAAACTAGAAAGAAGCTTTCTGAGAATGTTCTTTGTGATGTGTGAATTCATCTCACAGAGGTATACCTTTCTTTCCAGGGAACAGTTTGTTAACACTGTTTTCGTGGAATCTGCAAAGGGATATTCTCAGGTGCTTTGAGGCCTATGGCGATAAAGGAACTATTCTCAGAAAAAAACTAGAAAGAAGCTTTCTGAGAAACTACTTAGTGATTTGTGAATTCATCTCACAGAGTTACAGGATTCTTTCATTGAGAAATTTTTTAGCACTCTTTTTGTGGAATATGAGAAGGGATATTTTGGCTAGCATTGAAGTCTGTGGTGACAAATGAAATATCCTCATATGAAATTTAGGAAAAATCTTTCTGAGAAACAGCCTTGTGAAGAGTTAATTCATCTGACAGAGTTACATGATACTCTTCATGGATTAGTTTGGTAGCACTGTTTTTGGGGGATCTAAGAAGGGATAATTTGGATCTCATACAGGCCTATGGTGACAAAGGAAATATCCTCAGATACAAACTAGAAATAATCTTTCTGAGAAAGTTCTTCCTGACGTGTGAATTCATCTCACAGAGTTACACCTTTCTTTCACGTAGCAGTGTGCTAACACTGCTTTCATGGAGTCTGCAAATGGATATTTCAGAGAGAGTTGAGGCCGATCGTAAAAAAGGAAATATCCTCAGACAAAAACCAAAAAGAAGCTTGTTGTGAAACAACATTCTGACGTGTGAATTCACCTTACAGAGTTACACTGTTATTTTCATGGAGCAATGTGCTAACACTCTTTACTTGGAGTCTGCAATCTGATAATTTGGAGCACATTGTATCTTTGATGACAAAGGAAATATCCTCAAATAAGAATGATAAATAAGCTTTCTGAGAAAGTTTTTGTGATATGTGAATTCACCTCACATAGTTACACTGTTTGTTTCATTCAGCAGTTTGTCTACACTGTTTTCTTGGAATCTGCAATGGCATATTTTGGAGTTCATTGAAGCTTAGGGTGACAAAGGAAATATCCTCATATAAAAACTAGAAGGAAGCTTTCTGAGAAACCACTTTGTGATGTGTTAATTCATCTCACAGAGTTACACATTTTCTTTCATAGATCATCTTTATAGCACTGTCTTGGGAAAATTAGAAGGGATATTTTGCATCTCATTTGAAGCCTTTGGTGACAAATGATATATCCTCATGCAAGAACAGGAAAGAAGCTTTCTGAGAAATCACTTTGTGACTTGTTAACTCATCTGACAGATTTATGACTTTTTTTTCCATGGAGCATTTTGATAACACTCTTTTCGTGGAGTCTGCACAGGGATAGTTGGGAGTGTATTGAGGCCTATAGTGAAAAAAGTAATATCCTCAGATAAAAAACAGAAAGAAGCTTTCTGAGAAAGTGCTTTGCGATTCGTGAATTCATCTCAGAGAGGTGCACTGCTCTTTTCACTCAGTAGTTTGCTAAGACTGTTTTCTTGGAATCTGCAATGGTATATTTCAGAGAACATTGAAGCTTACAGTGACAACGTAAATAAACTCAGGCAACAGCTAGAAAGAAGCTTTGTGATAAACTGCTTTGTGATTTCTGAATTCATCTCACAGCGATACATGACTCTTCATGGAACGGTTTGGTAGCACTGTTTTTGGGAAATCTAAGATGGGATATTTTGGATCACATTGAATACCTATGGAGACAAAGGGAATATAATCATAGAAAAATGAAAAAGAAGATTTCTGAGAAACAGTTTATCATGAGTGAATTTGTCTCACAGAGTTACACGGTTCTTTTCATTGAGCACTTTGCTAACACTGTTTTCTTGGAATCTGCAATGCAATATTTTGGAGAACATTGAAGCTTATTGTGACACAGGAAATATTTTGACATAAAAACTAGAAAGAAGCTTTCTGAGAAACTAATTTTCTATGTTTGAATTCATGTCATAGAGTTACACCATACTTTTTATTGAGCAGTTTGCAAACACTTATTATTTAGCAGTTTTCTTCAAATATGCAATCTGATATTTGGGAGAGCATTGAAACTGAGGATGACAAAGAAAATATTCTCAGACAAAAATGAGAAAGAAACTTCCTGAGAAACTGCTTTGTCATTTTTGAATTCATCTCACAGAGTTACAGGATTCTTTTCATTTATCACTTTGGTAGCACTGTTTTGGGGGAAAAGGAAAAGGAATATTTGGATTGCATTGAAGTCTATGGTGACTTAGGAAATATCCTCAGATGAAAACTGGAAAGAGGATTTCTGAGAAAGTTCTTTGTGATGTATGAATTCAACTCACAGAGTTACACCTTTCTGTTCAAGGAGCAGATTGCTAACACTGTTTTCATGGAATCATCAAAGGGATACTTGGGAGCGCATTGAGGCATATAGTGAAAAGCAAATATCCTCAAATAAAAACTAGAAAGAAGCTTTCAGAGAAACTGCTTTGTGATGTGTGAATTCATCTCAGAGAACTACACCATTCTTTCATTGAGCAGTTTGATAACACTTTTTTTCATTGAATCTACAATAGAATATTTTGTAGTGAATTGAAGCCTATGGTAACAACATAAATATCCTCAGATAAAAGTCAAAGAGAACCTTTCTGAGAAACTCCTTTATGTTGTGTCAACTCATCTCAGAGTTACACTGTTCTTTTCATTGAGCGGTTTGCTAACACTGATTTCCTGGATTCTGCAAAGGGATATTTCGGGGTGCGTTGAAGCTTATTGTGAAAAAGTAAATATCCTCAGACAAAAACTACAAAGAAACATTCTGAGAAAATAGTTTGTGATTTTTTCATTCATCACACAGTGTTACACGATTCTTTTCATGGATCTTTTTGATAGCACACTTTTTGGGGAATCTGAGAAGGGATATTTTGGATTGCATTGAAGCCTATGGTGACTAAGCAAATACACTCAGGTAAAAACTAGAAAGACGCTTTCTGAGAAACCTCTTTGTGATGTGTGAATTCATCTCACAGAGTTACACCTTTATTTGGGGAATCTGAGAAGGGATATTTTGGATTGCATTGAAGCCTATGGTGACTAAGCAAATACACTCAGGTAAAAACTAGAAAGACGCTTTCTGAGAAACCTCTTTGTGATGTGTGAATTCATCTCACAGAGTTACACCTTTATTTTCATGGAGTAGGTTGATAATACTGTTTTTAGTAAAATGCAAAGGGATATTTGGGATCTCATTGATACCTATGGTGTAAAAGGAAATATCCTCAGATAAAAACTAGAAAGAACGTTCTGAGAAACTGCTTTGTGATGTGTGAATTCACATCACAGTTGCACAGTTCTTTTCATTGAGCAGATTGCTAACAGTGTTTTCTTGGAATCTGCAATGGGATATCTCAGAGCACATTGAAGTTTATGGTGACAAAGGAAATATTCTCATATAAAAACTAGAATTAGGCTCTCTGAGAAATCACTTTGTGATGTCTTAATTCATCTCACAGAGTTACACGATGCTTGTCATAGAACAGTTTTGTAGCACTGTTTTGGGGGAATCTGAAAAGGGATATTTTGGATGGCATTGAAGCTTATCTTGACTAAGAAAATATCCTCAGACAAAAACTGGAAAGAAACTTTCTGAGAAACTTCTTTGTGATGTGTGAATTCATGTTTCAGAGTTACACCTTTCTTTTAATGGAGTAGTTTGCTAACAGAGTGTTCGTGGAATCTGCAAAGGAATATTTGGGAGTGCATTGAGGCTGATAGTGGAAAAGTATATATTCTCATATAAATACTAGAAAGAAACTTTCGGAGAAACTTCTTTGTGATGTGTGAATTCAACTCACAGAGATACACTATTATTTTCATTGAGAAGTTTGTTAACATTGTTTTCTTGGGATGTGCAATGGTGTACTTCAGAGCTCATTGAAGCTTTTTGTGAAAAAGGAAGTATCCTCATAAAAAAACTAGAAAGAATCTTTATGAGAAACTTCTTTTTGCTATGTGAATTCATGTCACAGAGTTACACTGTTCTTTTCATTGAGCAGTTTGCTAACACTGTTTTCTTGGAATCTGCAATGGGATATTTTGGAATGACTTGAAGCTTATGGTGACAAAGGAAATATCCTCACATAAAAAGTACAACGAAGCATTCCGAGAAACCTCTTTGTGATGTGTTAATTCATCTCACAGAGTTACAGGATTCTTTTCATGGATCAGTTTTAGCACTGTTTTTGGGAATTCTCAGAAAGGATATTTGGGATTGCATTGAAGCCTATGGTGACTAAGGAAATATCCTCATAATGAAAGTAAAAGGAAGCTTTCTGAGAAAGTTCTTTGTGGTGTGTGAATTCATCTCACAGAGATACACCTGTCTTTTCATGGAGCAGTTGACTAACACTGTTTTCCTGTAATCTGCAAAGGGATATTTGGGAGCACATTTAGACCTAGAGTGAAAAAGGAAATATCCTCAGATAAAAAATAGAAAAGAGGTTTCTGAGAATCTGCTTTGTGATTCACGAGTTCATCTCACACAGTTACACCGTCCTTTTCATTGAGCAGTTTGATAGCACAGTATTTATAGAATCTGCAATATCATATATGGGAGCGCTGAGAAGTCTATATTGACAATGAAAATATCCTCATAGAAAAACCAAAAAGAAGCTTTCTGAGAAACTGCTTTGTGATGTGTGAATTCAGTTGACAGAGTTACACTGTTCTTTTCATTGAGGAGTTGTCTAACACTGTTTTCTTGGAATCTGAAATGTGATATTTTGGAGTGAATTCAATCTTATTGTGCAAAAGGAAATATCCTCAGACAAAAACTACAAAGATACTATCTGAGAAACTACTTTGTGATTTGTGAATGTATCTCATGGAGTTACATGATTGTTTTCATGGATCAGTTTGATAAATCTCTTTTTGGGGACTCTGAGAAGGGATATTTTGGATCACATTGAAGTCTATGGTGACAAAGGAAATATCCTCACATAAAAAGTGGAAAGAAGCTTCCTGAGAAGCTGCTTTGTGATGTGTTAATTCATCTCACAGAGGTACACTCTTCTTTTCATTGAGCAGTTTGCCAACGTTGTTTTCTTAGAATCTGCAATGGGATAGTTCAGAGCATTGAAGCTTAGGGTGACAAAGGAAATATCCTCTGACAAAAACTAGAAAGAAGCTTTCTGAGAAACTCCTTTGTGATTTGTGAATTCACCTCACAGAGTTACATTATTCTTTTCATGGAACACGTTGGTAGCACTGTTTTTGGGAAATCTGAGAAGGGATATTTTGGATCCTATTGAAGCCTACGATTACAAAGGAAATATCCTCACATGAAAACAAAAAGAAACTTTCTGAGAAACCACTTTGAGATGTGTTAGTTCATCACACAGCATTACATGATTCTTTTCATAGAGCAGTTTTGTAGCACTGTGTTTGGGGAACCTGAAAAGGGATAATTTGGATCACATTGAAGCCTAGGTTGACTATGGAAATATTCTCAAATCAAAAGTAGAAAGAAGCATTCTGAGAAAATTCATTGCAATGTATGATTTCATCCCACAGAATTACCCCTTTCCTTTCACAGAGCAGTTTGCTAACACAGTTTTTGTGGTATCTGCAAAGGGAATTTGAAAGTGCTTTGAGGCCTATGGTGAAAAAGGAATTATGCTCAGATATAAAGTAGAAGGAAGCTTTCTGAAAAACTGCTTTGTGATGTGTGAATTCATTTCACAGAGTTACAAAGTTCTTTTAAGTAAAGAGCTTGCCATCACTGTTTTCATGGAATCTCCAAAGTTATATTTTGTAGGGCATGGAAAGAAGCTTTCTGAGAAACCACTTTGTGATATGCTAATTCATCTCACGGAGGTACACTTCTTTTCATGGAACAGCATACTATCACTGTTTTCGTGGAATATGCACAGGGATATTTGGGACCACATTGAGGCCTATAGTGAAAAAGACAATATCCTCAGATAAAAGCAAGAAAGAACCTTTCTGAGAAACTGCTTTGTGATGTATGAATTCATCTCATAGATTTATACTGTTCTTTTCATTGAGCAGTTTGCTAACACTGTTTTCTTGGAATCTACAATGGGACATTTCAGAGCACTTTGAAGCTTAGGGTGACAAAGGAAATATCTTCAGAAAAAAACTAGAAAGAATCTTTCTGAGAAACTGCATTATGATTTGTGAATTCACCTCGCAGCGTTTCATGGTTCATTTCATGGATCAGTGTGATAGCACTGTTTTTGGGGAAACTGAGAAGGGATATTTTGTATCACATTGAAGCCTAAGGTGGCAAAGGAAATATCCTCAGAAAGAGACTAGCAGGAAGCATTCTGAGAAAGTTCTTTGTGATGTGTGGATTCACCTCAGAGAGGTGCACCTTTCTTTTCATGGAGCAGTGTGCTAATTCTGTTTTCCTGGAATCTGCAGAGGGATATTTTTCAGTGCTTGGACTCCTGTGGTGATAAAGGAAATATCCTCATATAAAAACTAGAAAGAATCTTTCTGAGAAACCACTTTGTGAAGTATTAATTTAACTCACAGAATTGCACAATTGTTTTCATTGATCAGTTTTGTAACACTGTTTTTGGGGAATCTGCAGTAGGATACTTGGGAGTGCATTGAAGCCTATGGTGATGAAGGAATTATCCTCAGACAAAAACCAAAAAGAAACTTTATGAGAAACTACTTTGTGATGTGTGAATTCATCTCACATATTTACACCTTTCTGTTCATGGAGCAGCTTGCTAACACTGTTTTTGTGGAATCTGCAAAGGGATATTCGTGAGCTCATTGAGACCTATTTTGAAAAAGGAAATATCCTCAGACAAAAACTAGGAAGAAGCTTTCTGAGAAACTGTGATTTGTGAATTCATCTCAGTGTTACATGATTCTGTTCATGGAGCAGTTTGGTAGCACTGTTTTCTTGGAATCCACAATGGGATATTTCAGGGTACATTGAAGCTTATCAGGGCACATTGAAGCTTATGGTGACAAAAGGAAACATCCTCATAGCAAAACTAGAAAAAAACTTTCTGAGAAACTGCTTTGTGATTTGTGAATTCATCTAACAGACTTTCATGATACTTTTCATGGAGCAGTTTGGTAGCAATGTTTTTCAGGAATCTGAGAAGGGAGATTTTAGATCACATTGAAAACTATGGTGACAAAGGAAATATCCTCAGATAAAAAGTAGAAACAAGTTTTCTGAGAAAGTTCTCTGTGATGTGTGAATTCATCTCACAGAGGTACAGTTTTCTTTTCATGAAGCAGTGTGCTAACACCGTTTTCATGTAATTTGAATATGGATATTTGGTAGCACATGGAGGCCTAAAGGGAAAAAGGGAATACCCTCAGATAAAAACTATAAAGAAGCTTTCAGAGAAACAGCTCTGTCATGTGCGATTTCAGCTCACAGAGTTACACTGTTCTTTACATAGAGAAACTTGATAACACTGTTTTTGTAAAATCTGCAATCGGATGTTTTGGAGCACATTGAAGTCTATAATGAGAAAGGAAATATCATCAGACTAAAACCGAAAAGAAACGTTCTGAGAAACTGCTTTGTGATGTGTCAATTTATCTCACAGAGTTACACTGTTCTTTAAATGGAGCAGGTTGCTAACACTGTTGTCTCAGAATGTGTAACGGGATATTTTGGATAGCATTGAAGTTTATGGTGACAAAGAAAATATCCTCTGACAAAAACTAGAAAGAAGATTTCTGAGAGACTGCTTTCTAATTTGTGAATTCAGCTCACAGAGTTACAGCATTCTTTTCTTGGAGAAGTTTGTTTAGCACTGTTTTTGGGGAATCTGAAAAGGGATATTTTGGAATGGGTTGAAGCCCATGCCAACAAAGGAAATATCCCCATATAAAAACTAGGAAGAAGCTTTCTGAGGAATCGCTTTGTGATGTGTTAATTCTTCTCGTAGAGTTACACGATTGTTTTCATAGATCAGTTTTGTAGCACTGGTTTTGGGGAATCTGCAATAGGATATTATGGAGCGCATTGAAGCCTATGGTGATGAAGGAATTATCCTCAGACAAAACCCAAAAAGAAACTTTATGAGAAACTACTTTGTGATGTGTGAATTCATCTCAGAGATTTACACCTTTATTTTCATGGAGTAGTTTCCTAACACTGTTTTCATGGAATCTGCAAAGGGATATTCATGAGCTCATTGAGACCTATTTTGAAAGATGAAATATCCTCAGACAAAAACTAGGAAGAAACTTTCTGAGAAACTGTGATTTTTAAATTCATCTCACAGTGTTACATGATTCTGTTCATGGAGCAGTTTGGTAGCACTGTTTTCTTGGAATCCACAATGGGATATTTCAGAGCGCATTGAAGCTTATGGTGAGAAAAGGAAACCTCTTCAGAGCAAAACTGGAAAAACCTTTATGAGAAGCTGCTTTGTGATTTTTGAATTCATCTCACAGACTTTCATGATACATTTCATGGAACAGTTTGGTAGCAGTGTTTTACGGGAATCTGAGAAGGGATGTTTTAGATCACATTGAAAAGTATGGTAACAAGGAAATATCCTCAGATAAAAACTAGAAAGAAGCTTTTTGAGAAAGCTCTCTGAGATGTGTGAATTCATCTCATAGAGGAACAGCTTTGTTTTCATGAAGCAGATTGCTAACATGGTTTTTCTGTAATTTGAATATGGATATTTCATAGCATATAGAGGCCTTAAGGGAAAAAGGTAATATCATCAGATAAAACCAAAAAAATCTTTTGGATAAATGGCTTTGTGATGTGTGAATTCATCTCACAGAGTTACACTTATATTTTTCATAGAGTAACTTGATAACACTGTTTTTGTAAAATCTGCAATAGGATGGTTTGGAGTGCATTGAAGCCTATAATGAAAAAGGAAATCTCATCAGACTAAAACCGAAAAGAAACATTCTGAGAAACTGCTTTGTGATGTGTCAATTTATCTCACAGAGTTACACTGTTGTTTAAATTGAGCAGTTTGCTAACACTGTTTTCTCAGAATCTGTAATGGGATATTTCAGATAGCATTGAAACTTAAGGTGACAAAGAAAATATCCTCTGATAAAAACTAGAAAGAAGCTTTCTGAGAGACTGCTTCCTAATTTGTGAATTCAGCTCACAGAGTTACAGGATGCTTTTCTTGAAGAAGATTGTTAACACTGCTTTTGGGAAATCTGAAAAGGGATATTTTGGATCGGGTTGAAGCCCATGCCAACAAAGGAAATATCCTCAGATAAAAACTAGCAAGAAGCTTTCTGAGAAAGTTCCTTGTGATGTGTGACTTCATCTCACAGAGTTATAACTTTCTTTTCATGTAGAAGTTTGCTAACACTGTTTTGGTGGAATCTGCAAAGGGATATTTGGGAGCACGTTGAGGCCTAAGGAGAAAAAGGAAATATTGTCAGCTAAATAATAGAAAGAAATTTTCAGAGAAACTGCTTTGTGATGTGTGAATTCATCTCACTGAGTTACACTGTTCTTGTCAGAGAACAGACTGCTAACACTGTTTTTGTGTAATCTGAAATAGGATGTTTTGGAATGCATTGAGACTACGGTGACAAAGAATATATCCTCAGTTAAAAGCCAAGAAGAAGCATTCAGAGAAACCGCTTTGTGATGTGTGAATTCATCTCACAGAGTTACACTATTCTTTTCAATGAGCGGTTTGGTAACACTGTTTTCCAGGAATCCATAATGGAATATTTTGAAGCGCATTGAATCTTATGGTGACAAAGGAAATATACTCATATAAAAACTAGAAAGAATCTTTCTGAGAATCTGCTTTGTGATGTGTTAATTCTGCTCACAGAGTTACACAGTTGTTTTCATGGTCAGTTTGGTAGCATGATTTTGGGTGAATGTGAGAAGGGATATTTTGGATCAAATTGAAGCCTATGGTGACAAAGAAAATATCCTCAGATAAAAACCAAAAAGAACTTTCTGAGAAACTTCTTTGTGATTCCTGAATCCATCTCACAGAGTTACACTCTTCTTTTCATTAAGCAGTTTGTTAACACTGTTTACTTGGAATCTGCAATGGGATATTACAGAGTTCAAAGAAGCTCATGGTGACAAAGGAAATATCCTCAGAGAAAAACAAGAAAGAAGGTCTCTGAGAAACTGCTTTCCGATTTGTGTACTCATTTCACAGAGTTACACTTTTCATGGATCATCTTTTTAGGAATGTTTTTGGGGTATCTCAGAAGGGATATTTTGGATTGCATGGAAGACTATGGTGACACGGGAAATATCCTCAGGTAAAATCTTGAAAGAATCATTCTGAGGAATTTCTTCATGATATGTTAATTCATCTCACAGAGATACACTGTTCCTTTTGTTGAGAAGTTTGCTAAAACATTTTCATGGAATGTTTGATGGAATATTCCAGAGTACATTAAAGAATATGATGAAAAAGGAAATATCCTTAGATGAAAATGAGAAAGAAGCTTTCTGAGAAACTACTTTGTGATATGTGAATACCGCTCACAGAGTTACACTGTTCTTTTCGTTGAACAGTTTGCTAACACTGTTTTCTAGGAATCTGTAAGGGGATGTTTTGGAATACACTGAAGCTTACATTGACGAAGGAAATATCTTCAGACAAATACTAGAAAGAAGCTTTCTGAGAAACTGTTTCTGATTTGTGAATTCATCTCACAGAGTTTCACCTTTCTTTTCATGGAGCAGTTTGTTAGGACATTTATGGGGAATCTGAGAAGGGATATTTTGGTTCACATTGAAGCCTATGACGACAATGGAAATATTCTTAGATAAAATCTAAAAGAAGCTTTCTGAGAACCTGCTTTGTAATGTGGAAATTCATGTCACAGAGCCACACCATTCTTTTAAAGGATCAGTTTCCTTACACTGTTTTTGTGCAAACTTCAAAGGGATATTTGAGAGCACATTGAGGCCTATCTTGAAAAAGTAAATATTCTCAGATAAAAACTAGAAAGAAGTTTTCTGAGCAACTTCTTTGTGTTGTGTGAATTCATCTCTCATAGTTACACTATTCCTTTCATTGAGCAGTTTGCTAACACTGTTTTCTTGGAATCTCCAATGGGATATTTTGGAGTGCATTAAAGTTTATGGTGACAAAGGAAATATCCACAGACAAAATCTAGGAATAAGCTTTCTGAGACACTGCCTTGTGATGTGCGAATACACCTGACAGAGTTACATCTTTTTTTTCATGGAGCAGTTTGTTAGCACTGTTTTTGGGGAATCTGAGAAGGGATATTTTGGATCGCCTGGAAATCTATGATGACAAAGAAAATATCCTCAGATAAAAACTAGAAAAAAGCTTTCTGAGATAGTTTTTTGTGATGTGTGAATTGCTCTCAAATAGTTATACGTTCCTCTTCATGGAGCAGATTGCTAACACTGTTTTCGTGGAAACTGCAAAGGGATATTTGGGAGTACATTGAGGCCTATAGTGAAAAAAGAAATATCCTCAGATAAAACTAGAAAGAAGTTTACTGAGAAACAGCTTTGTGATGTGTGAATTCATCTCATATGGTTACACCATTGTTTTCTTATATCAGTTGGCACCACTCTTACTGGAGAATCTGAGAAGGGATACTTTGATTGCATCGAAGCCTTGCGTAACAATGGAAATACCCTCAGATCAAAACTGATGAGAATCTTTCAGAGAAACTGCTTTGTGATGTGTGAATTTGTCTCACAGAGATACAGGTTTTATTTAATTGAACAGCTTGCTAACACTCTTTTCATGGAATCTGCAATAGGATGTTTTGGAGTACATTGAAGCCCATGGTAACAAAGGATATATCGTCAGATAAAAACCAAAAGAAGCCTTCTGAGAAACTCGTTAGTGATGTGTGAATTAATCTCACAGAGTTACACTCTTCTTTTCATTTAGCAGTTTGCTATCACGTTTTTGTTGGAATCTGCAATGGGATGTTTTGGAGGGCATTGAAAACTCTGGTGACAAAGGAAATATTAACAGACAAAAAATAGAAAGAAACTTTCTGAGAAACTGCTTCATGATTTCTGAATTAATCTCACAGATTTGCACGAGTCTTTTCATGGAGCAGATTTTTGGCACTGCTTTTGGAGAATCTGAAGGGATATTTTGGACTGCAATGAAGTCTATGGGTAAAAAATAAATAAATTCAGATAGTAACTGAAAGAAACTTTCTGAGAAACTTCTTTGTGATGTGGTAATTCATTTCCCAGGGATACATTTTGCTTTGCTTTTCATGGAGCAGCTTGCTAACACTGTTTTCATGGAATCTGCCAAGGGATATTTGGGAGCACATTGAGGCCTCTGGTGAAAAAGGAAATATATTCAGATAAAAACCAAAAACAATCTTTCCAAGAAACTGCTTTCTGATTTGTGAATTTATCTCTCAGAGAGGCACTTTCTCTTTCATTGAGCAGTTTGCTAGCGCTGTTTTCCTGGAATCTGCAGTGGGATATTATGGAGCAAATTGAAGCTTATGGTGAAAAGGAAATATCCTCATGTAAAAAGTAGAAAGAAGTTTCCTGAGAAGCCGCTTTGTGATGTATTAATTTATCACACAGATTTAAATGATTATTTTCTTGCAACAGTTGGGTAGCACTGTTTTTGGGGAATCTGAGAAAGGATATTTTCTATGACTTTGAAGCCAATGATGACAAAGGAAGTATCCTCAGATAAAATCTAGAAAATCTTTCTGAGAAAGTTCTTTGTGATGTGTGAATTCACCTCACAGAGTTACACCTTTCTTTTCATGGAGCAGTTTACTAATACTGTTTTTGTGGAATCTGAAAAGGGATATTTCAGTGTGCATTGAAGCCTATAGTGTGAAAGGAAATATCCTTTGATAAAAACTACAAAGAAGCTTTCTGAGAAACTGCTTTGCGATGTGTGAATTCATCTCACAGAATTACACTGTTCTTTTCATTGAGCAGTTTGATAACACAGTTTGCATGGAATCTGCAATTGGATATTTGAGAGCCCATTGAAGCCTAGGGTGACAAAGTAAATATCATCAGACAGAAACCAAAAAGAACTTTTCTGAGAAACTGCTTTGTGATGTGGGAATTCATCTCACATATTCACACCTTTCTTTTCATGGAAAAGTTTGCTAACGCAATTTTCGTGGAATCTGCAAAGGGATATACGCAAGCAAATTGAGGCAAACGGTGTAAAGAGAGAAATCATCAGACAAAAACTGAAAAGAAGCTTTCTGAGAGCTCCTTTGTGATGTGTGAATTCATCTCTCAGTGTTACAACCTTCTGTTTAATGAATATTTGCAAACACTTTTTTCAGGGAATCAGCATTGGTATATTCCAGAGCACATTGGGGAATATGGGGAAAAAGGAAATATCCTCAGATAGAAACTAGAAAGAAGCTTTCTGAGAAACTATTTCATAATGTGTGAATTCATCTCACAGAGTTACACCATCCTTTACATGGAGCTGTTTGGTTGTACTGCTTTCGGGGAATCTGAGAAGGGATATTTTTGATCCCTTTGAAGGCTATGGTGACAAAGGAAATGTCCTCAGGTAAAAATGAGAAAGAAGCTTTCTGAGAAGTTTCCTTATGTGTGAATTCATCTCACAGTGTTACACCTTTCTTCTCATGGAGCAGATTGCTAACACTGTTTTCATGGAATCTGCAAAGGGATATTCGGGTGTGCACTGAGTTCTATGGTGTTAAAGGAAATATCATCAGATAAAAACTAGAAAGAAGCTTTCTGAGAAACTAGTTAGTGATGTGTGAATTTGTCTCACAGAGTTACACTGCTCTTTGCATTGAGCAGTTTGTGTACACTGCTTTCTTGGAATCTGCAATAGGATATTTCAGAGCACCTTGTAGGGTACAGTGACAAAGGAAATATCCTCATATAAAAACTAGAAAGAAGCTTTCTGAGAAACTGATTTGTGATATGTTAGTTCATCTCAAAGAGTTAAAAAATTCTTTCAGGGAAAATTTTGGTAACAGTGTTTTGGGGGAATCTGAGAAGGGATATTTTGGTCTCTTTGAAGCCTATGGTGAGAAAGGAAATATCCTAAGATAAAAACTAGAAAGAAGCTTTGTGAGCAAAGACTTTGTGATGTGTGAATTCATCTCAACGTGTTACACCTCTCTTTTCATCGAGCAGTTTGTTAACACTGTTTTCATGGAATCTGCAATAAGATAGTATGGAGCTCATTGAGGCCTATAGTGAAAAATGAAATATCCTCATATGAAAACTAGAAAGAAGCTTTCTGAGAAACAGCTTTGTGATATGTTATTTCATGTCACAGAGGTACACAATCATTGTCATGTATGACTTTGGTAGCAGTATCTTTGGGGAATCTCAGAAAGAGTGTTTTGGATTGCATTGAAGCCTATGGTGACAAAGGAAATATCCTCTGATAAATACTATAAAGAATCTTTCTCAGAAAGTTCTTTGTGATGTTTGAATTCATCTCATGAGGTTAAACCTTTCCTCTCATGGAACAGTTTGATAACACTGTTTTCCTGGAACCTGCAATAGGATATTTGGGAGCACATTGAACTCTATGGTGACAAAGAAACTATCCTCAGAAGAAAGCCAAAAAGAAACTTTTTGAGAAATCGTTTGCAGTGTGTGAATACGTCTCACAGAGTTACACCGTTCTTTACATTGAGAAGTTTGCTGAAACTTTTTTCCTTTATTCTGCAATAGGATATTCGAGAGCACATTGAGCAACATGGTGAAAAAGGAAATATCCTCAGATATAAACAAGAAAGAAGTTTTATGAGAAACTGCATTGTGTTATTTGGGAATTCATCACACAGAGTTACACATTTCTTTCCGTGGAGCAGTTTGCCAACAGTATTTTCGTGGAATCTGCAAAGGGATATTTGTGAGCAAATTTAGGCAAATGGTGAAAAGGGAAGTATCCTCACACAAAAACTAGATAAAAGCTTTCTGAGAAACTCCTTTGTGATGTGTGAATTCATCTCACAGAGTTACAACTCTCTTTTCATGGAGCATTTTGTCATCACTCTTTTCATGGTATCTGCAATGGAATATATTAAAGAGCACATTGAGGCCTATAGTGAAAAAGAAAATATCCTCATATAAAAATTAGAAAGAAGCTCTCTGAGAAACCGTTTTGTGATGTGTTATTTCATCTCACAGAGTTACATGATCTTTTTCATGGACCAGTTTGGTAGCACTGATTTTGGGGAATCTGAGAAGGAGTATTTTGGATTGCATTGAAGCCTATGGTGACAAAGGAAATATCCTCAGATAGAAGCCAAAGAGAAGCCTTCTGTGAAATGGGGTTGTGATGTGTGCATTCACCTCACTGGGTTGTACCTTTTTTTACACTGAAAAGTTTGTTAACACATTTTTCATTTCTTCTGCATTGGGATATACGTGAGCGCATTGAGGAATATGGTGAAAAAGGAAATATCCTCAGATAAAAAGTAGAAAAAAGTTTTCTGAGAAACTGCTTTGTGATGAGTGAATTCATCTCACAGAGTTACACCATTTTTATCCTGGAACAGTTTGGTAGCACTGTTTTTGGTGCATCTGAGAAGGGATATTTTTGATTTCATTGAAACCTATGGTGTCAAAGGAAATATCCTCAGATAAAAATCAAAAAGGAAGCTTTCTGAGAAAGTTACTCATAATGAGTGAATTCATCTCACAGAATTACACATTCATTTTTTTATGTATTTATTTTTTATTTTTGAGACGGAGTCTTGCTCTGTCACCCAGGCTGGAGTGCAGTGGCCGGATCTCAGCTCACTACAAGCTCCACCTCCCAGGTTTACACCATTCTCCTGCCTCAGCCTCCTGAGTAGCTGGGACTACAGGTGTTTGCCACCTCCCCTGGCTAGTTTTTTGTATTTTTTTTGTAGAGATGGGGTTTCACCAGCTTAACCAGGATGGTCTCGATCTCCTGACCTCGTGATCCACCCATCTCGGCCTCCCAAAGTGCTGGGATTACAGGCTTGAGCCACCGCACCCGGCCTACACCTTTATTTTCATGGTGCAGTTTGCAAACACTGTTGTCGTGGAATCTGCAAAGGGATATTTGCAAGCACTTTGAGCCCTTGGTGAAAAAGCAAATATCCTCAGATAAAAAGCAGAAAAAAGCTTTCTTACAAACTACTTTGTGACAGCTGAATTCACCACACAGAGTTACACCTTTCTTTTCATTGAGCAGTTTGGTACAAATTTTTGGGGGAATCAGCAAAGGGATTTTCTGGAGATCATAGGGGCCAATGGTGAAAAAGGAAATATCTTCAGATATAAACTGGAGAGAAGGTTTTCAAGAAACCATTTTGTGGTATGTGTATTCACGTCATATTCACCTCATGCAGGTAAACCGTTTTTTTGATTGAGCAGTTTTTCATCACTGTGTGGTGTCTGAGAAGCAATATTTGGGAGTGTATTGAGGCTGATGGTGGAAAAGTGAATATGCACAGATAAAAACTAGAAAGGAGCATTCTGAGAAATTTCTTTGTGATGGGTGAATTCATCTCCCAGAGGTGAAGCATTCTTTTCATTGAGCAGATTGGTAACCCTGTTTTTGTGGTACGTACAGAGGGATATTCGGAATGCAGGGAAGCCTATGGTGAAAAAGGGAACACCCTCAGATCAAAACTAGAAAGAAGTTCTCTGAGAGACTGTTTTCTGATGGGTGAATTCATCTCACAGAGTTAAATCTTTCTTTTCATTGAGCAGTTTGTTAGCATTGCTTTGTGGAATATGCAAGGAATATTTGGGAGCAGATAGAGGCCAATATTGAAAAAGGAAATATCTTCAGGTAAAACAGGAAAAGAGAGTTTGTGATAACTCCTTTGTGATGTGTGCATTCATCTCATAGAGGTAAAGTTTCTGTTGAGAGAGCAGTTTGGCATCACTGTTTTTGTGCTGTCTGACAAGGGATAATTGGGAGTGCATGGAAGCTGATGGTGGAAAAGTAAATATCCAGCAATAAAATCTGGGAAGAAGCTTTCTGATAAATTTATTTGGGATGTGTGAATTCATCACACAGAATGACACGTTTATTTTCTTTGAGCAGTTTGGTAGCACTGTTTTCATGGAACCTGCAAAGGGATATTGAGGACCTCCTAGAGGCCTATAGTGAGAAAGGAAATAACGTCAGATGAAAACTGGAGAGAAGCTCTTTGAGAAACGATTCTGTGATGTATGTATTCATCTCATAGAGTTTAATCTTTTTTTAATTCAGTAGTTCATCCTCACTGTTTTTGTCGTATCTGCAAGGAGTTATTTGGGAGCACATTGAAGCTTATGGTGAAAAAGGATATATACTCAGATTTAAACTAGAAAAAAGTTTCTGAGGAAGTTGTTTGTGATGTGTGAATTCATTTCAGAAAGTTACACCTTTCTTTTCATGGAGCAGTTTGTTAACACTGTTTTCATGGATTCTTCAATGGGATATTCTGGAGTGCATTGAGGCCTACAATGAAAAAGTAAATATCCTTATGTAAAATCTAGAAGGAAACTTTCTGGGAAACAGCTTTGGGATTTGTGAATTCATCTTTCAGAAATACACCACTCTTTTCACTGAGAAGTTTGATAACACTGTGTTCATGGAATCTGCAATAGGGTATTTAGGAACGCATTGAAGCCTATATTGACAAAGGAAATATCCCCAGATAAAACCCAAAAAGTAGCTTTTGGTGAAACTGATTTGTGATGTGTGAATTCATCTCACCGAGTAAAACCGTTCTTTTCATTGGGAGGCTTGCTCACACTTTTTTCGTTTAACCTGCAATGGGATATTCAGGAGGGTATTGAGGAATATGGTGAAAAAGGAAATATCCTCAGATAAAAACTAGAAAGAAGCTTTCTGAGAAACTGCTTTGTGATATGAGAATTCATCTCACAGAGATACACTGTTCTTTGTATTGAACAGTCTGCCTACACTGTTTTCTTAGAACCTGCAATCTGATATTTCTGAGCACATTGAAGCTTATGTTGACAAAGTAAATATCCTCATATGAAAACCAGAAAGAAGCTTTCTGATAAGCTGCTTTCTCTTGTGTTAATTCATCTCACAAACCTTCACGATTCTTTTCAGGGAACTGTTTGGTAGCACTATTTTTGTTGCATCTGAGAAGGGATATTTTGGATCACTTTGCAACCCATGGTGACAAAGGAAATATCCTCAGATAAAAACAAGAAAAACATTTCTGAGAAACTGCTTTGTGATGTGTGAATTCATCTCACAAAGTTATACTGTTCTTTCATTGAGCAGTTTGCTAACACTGTTTTCATGGAATCTGCAAGGGGATATTTCTGAGTGCTCTGAGGCCTATGGTGAATAAGGAAATATCCTAACACAAAAGCTAGAAATAAGTTTTCTGAGAAACTGCTTTGCCATGTGTGAATTCATCTCATGGAAATACACTGTTCTTTTCATTTACCAGTTTGCTAACACTCTTTTCTAAGATTCTGCAATGGGATATTTCTAAGTGAATTGAAACATATGGTGACAAAGGAAATATCCTCATACAAAAACTAGAAAGAAGCATGTTGAGAAACCACTTTTTGATGTTTTAATTCATCTCACAGAGGTACACGATTGTTTTCATGAATCAGTTTCGTAGCACTGTTTTGGGGGAATCTGAGATGGGATATTTTTGATTGCATTGAAGCCTAAAGTCACAAAGGAATTATCCGCAGATAAAAACTAGAAAGGAGAATTCTGAGAAAGTTCTTCTTGATGTGTGAGATCACCTCACAGACTTACACCTTTCTTTTCATGGAGCAGTTTGATAACACTTCTTTCATGGAACCTGCAATAGGATATTTGTGAGGGCACTGAAGACTATGGTGACAAAGGAAATATCCTCAGATAAAAACCAAAAAGAAGCTTTCTGTGATACTGTTTTGTGATGCTCAAATTCACCTCACTGAGAAACACTGTTATTATCATTGAAAGGTTTGCTAACACTTTTGTCATTTAATCTTCAAAGGTACATTCAGGAGCACATTGAGGAATACAGTGAAAAAGAAAATATCCTCAGATAAAAACTAGAAGGAAGTATTTTTAGAAACTCCTTTGTGATGTGTGCATTCACCTCATAGATCTAAACGTTTCTGATGAGGGAGCATTTTGACATCACTGTTTTTGTGGTGTCTGAGAAGGGATATCTGAGAGTGCATTGAAATCCATGGTGGCAAAGGAAATATCCTCAGACAACAACCAACAAGAAGCTTTCTGAGAAACTGCTTTCTGATGTTTGAATTCATCTAACATATTTACACCTTGTTTTCCATGTATCCTTTTGCCAACACTATTTTCACGGAATTTTCAAAAGTATATTCACAAATGCATTGAGACAAATGGTGAAAATGGTAATATCCTCAGACAAAAAATAGAAAAAAATCTTTCTGACAAACTGTTATGTGATTTGTGAATACATCTCACAGAGTTACAGGGTTCTTTTCATGGAGCAGTTTGGTAGCACAGTTTTTGGGGAATCTGAGAAGTGATAATTTGGTTGCATTGAAACCTATGGTGACAAAGGAAATATCCTCAGATAAAACCTAGAAGGAAACTTTCTGAGAAACTTCTTTGTGATGTGGGATTTCATCTCACAGAGTTACATCATTCTTTTCATTGAGAAGTTTGCTAACACTTTTTTCGTCAAATCTGAGGTGGGATATTACGGAGCGCATTGAGTCCTATAGTGAAAAAGGAAATATCCTCAGATAAATAGTAGAAAGAAGCTTTCTGAGAAACTGCTTTGTGATGGGTGAATTCATCTCACAGGGTTACACCATTCTTTTCATGGAGTAGTTTTGTAGCACTGTTTTTGGGAAATCTCAGAAGGGATATTCTGTATCACATTGAAAACTATGATGACAAAGGAAATACCATCAGATAAAAACTATAAGGAAGCTTTCTGAGAAAGCTTCTTTGTGATGTGTTAGTTCATCTCACAGTTACACCTTTCTTTTCATGGAGTAGTTTGCAAACAGTTTTTGGGGAATCTGCAAAGTGATGTATGGGAGTGCATTGAGGCATGTGGTGGAAAAGGAAATATTCTCAGATAAAAACCGGAAAGAAGCTTTCTGAGAAACTACTTTTGGATGGGTGAATTCATCTCACTGAGATACACTGTTGTTTTAATTGACCAGTTTGATAACACTCTTTTCTTGGAATCTGAAATAGGATATTGGGGAGCACATTGAAGCCTGTGGTGACAAAGAAAGTATTCTCAGACAAAAACCAAAAGAAGTTTTCCGAAAAACTGCTTTGTGATGTGTGAATTCATCTCACAGATATACACCTTTCTTTTCATGGAGCAGTTTGCTAACACTGTTTTCATGGAATCTGCAAAGGGATATTCACGAGCGCATTGAGGTCTATGGTGAAAAAGGAAATATTCTCAGACAAAAACTAGAAAGAAGCTTTCTGAAAAACTCTTTGTGATGGGTGAATTCATCTCAAAGAGGTACACCTTTCTTTTCATGGAGTGTTTTGCTAACACTATTTTCATGGAATCTGCAGAGGGATATTTGCAGGCACATTGAGGTAAATGATGAAAAAGGAAATATTCTCAAACAAAAACTGCAAAGAAGCTTTCTGAGAAACTACTTTGTGATTTGTGAATTCATCTCACAGAATTACACGATCCTTTTCAAGGAGCAGTTTGGTAGCATTATTTTTGAGGAACCTGAGAAAGAATATTTTGGATCGTGTTGAAGCCTATGGTGACAAAGTAAATATCCTCAGCTAAAATCTAGAAAGAAACTTTCTGAGAAACTTCTTTGTGGTGCGGGAATGCATCTCACAGAGTAATACCATTATCTTCAATGAGAAGATGGCTACCACTATCTTTGTGGAATCTGCAATGGGATATTCCAGCGTGCATTGAGGCCTATGGTGAAAAAGGAAATATCCCCAGATAAAAACTAGAAGGAAGCTTTCTGAGAAACTAGTTTTGGGTGTGTGAATTCATCTCACAGAGTTACACTGTTGTTTTCATTGACCAGTTTAATAACACTCTTTTCTTGGAATCTGAAATAGGATATTTGGGTGTGAATTGAAGCCTCTGGTGACAAAGGAAATATCGTCAGATGAAAACCAAAACGTAGCTTTCTGATAAACTTCTTTGTGATGTATGAATTCAGCTAACAGATTTAAACCTTTCTTTTCATGGAGCAGTTTGCTAACACTGTTTTTGTGGTATCTGCAAAGGGATATTCACGAGCACGTTGAGGCCTATGGTGAAAAAGTAAATATCCTCAGACAAAAAACTAGAAAGAAGCTTTCTGAAAAACTCTTTGTGATGGAAGAATTCATCTCACAGAGTTACACCTTTCTTTTCATTGAACAGTTTGCTAGCACTGTTTTTGGGGATCTGCAAAGGGATTTCCAGGAGCTCATAGAGGCCTATGGTGAAAAAGTAAATATCTGCAGATAAAACTGGAGAAAAGGTTTCTGAGAAACTGTTTTGTGATGTGTGTATTTACCTTATAGAGATAAACTATTTTGTTGATTCAGCAGTTTGGCATCACTGTTTTTGTGGTGTTTGAGTAGGGATATTTGGAAGCATATTGAGCCTGATGGTGGAAAAGTTAATATGCACAGATAAAAATTAGTAAGGGCATTCTGACAAAATTTCTTTGTGATGGGTGAACTCATCTCCCAGAGGTAAACCATTCTTTTCATTGAACAATTTGGGAACCCTGTTTTTATTTAATCTACAAAAGGATTTTCAGAGCACAGAGGAGCCTATGGTGGAAAAGGAAATACCCTCAGATAAAAACTAGAAAGAAACTTTCTGAGAGACTGTTTTGTGATGGGTGCATTTATCTCACAGTGTTAAATCTTCTTTCATGGAGCACTTTGGTAACACTTTTTGTGGAATATGCAAAGAGATATTTGGGGGTATAGACCAAGGTTGAAAAAGGAAATACCTTCAGGTAAAAACTGGAGAGAAACTTTCTGATAAATCCTTTGTGATATATGCATTCATCTCATAGAGTTAAAGTTTCCTTTTGTGAGAGCAGTTTCACGTCACCGTTTTTGTAGTATCTGAGAAGGGATATTTGGGAGCGCATGGAAGCCTATGGTGGAAAAGGAAATATCTTTAGATAAAAACTAGAAAGAAGCTTCCTGAGAAATTTCTTTTTGCTGGGTGAATCCATCACACAGAGGTACACCTTTGTTGTCTTTAAGTGGTTTGGTAACATTTGTTCTTATGCAATCTGCAAGGGGATATTTGGGAGCACATAGGGGCCTAAGGTAAAAAAAAAATTCTATAGGTAAAAACTGGAGAGAAGCTTTCACAGAAAATCCTTCCCAATGTGTGAATTGATCTCATTTTGCTAAACGTTTCTGTTGGGGGAGGACTTTGGCATCACTGTTTTTGTGTTGTCTGAGAAGGGATATTTGGGAGTGCATTGAAGCCTATGGTGACAAAGGAACTATCCTCAGACAAAAACCAAAAAGAAGCTTTCTGAGAAACTGGTTTGTGATGTGTGAATTCATATCACAGATTTTCACCTTTCTTTTCATGGAGCAGTTTGCTAACACTATTTTTGTGGAATCTGCAAAGGGATATTCATGAGCGCATTGAAGCAAATGGTGAAAAAGGAAATATCCTGAGACAAAAATTAGAAAGACGCTTTCTGAGAAACTGCTTTGTGATTTGTGAATTAATCTCACAGAGATACACCTTTCTTTTCATGGAGCAGTTTGGTAGCACTATTTTAGGGGAATCTGAGAAGGGATATTTTGGAACGCATGGAAGCCAATGGTGACAAAGGAAATATCCTCAGATAAAATCTAGAAAGAAACTTTCTGAGAAACTTCTTCGTGATGTGTGAATTCTTCTCACAGAATTGCACGTTTATGTTCATGGAGAAGTTTGTATACACTGTTTTGCTGGAATCTGAAAAGTGATATATGGGAGAGCATTGATACCTATGGTGAAAAAGGAAATATCCTCAGATAAAAACTAGAAAGAAGCTTTCTGAGGAACTAATTTCAGATATGTGAATTCATCTTGCAGAGATACACTGCAGTTTCCATTGAGCAGTTTTATAACACTGTTTTCATGGAATCTGCAATAGGATATTTGGGAGTGTATTGAAGCCTATTGTGACAAAGGAAATATCCTCAGACAAAAATGAGAAATAAGCTTTCTCATAAACTGCTTTGTGATATGTGAGTTCATCTCACAGATATACACGTTTCTATTTATGGAGCAGCTTCCTAACACTCTTTCCATGGAATCTCCAAAGTGATATTCTTGAGCTCATTGAGGCCTGTGGTTCAAAGGAAATAACCTCAGACAAAAACTAGAAAGATTACTGAGAAACTACTTTTTAATTTGTGAATTCATTTCACAGAGTTACATGATTCTTTTCATGGAGCAGATTGGTAGCACTGTTTTTGGGGAATCTGAGAAGGGAAATTTTGGATTGCATTGAAGCCTATGGTGACACAGAAATATCCTCAGATAAAAACTAGAAAGAAGCTTTCTGAGACAGTTATTTGTGACGTGTGAATTCATCTCACAGAGATACACCTTTCCTTCATGGAGCGTTTTTCTAACCCGATTTTTGTGGAATCTGCAAAGGGATATTTTGGAACACTTTGAGGTCCATGGTGAAAAAGGAATTATCCTCAGATTAAAACCAGAAAGAAGCTTTCTGAGAAACTGCTTTGTGATGTATGAATGTATCTCACAGAGTTACACTGTTTTTTTCATTGAGCAATTTGCTTACACTGTTTTCTTGGAATCTGCAATCTGATTTTAGAGCACATTGAAGCTTATGGTGACAAAGGAAATATCCTCATATAAAAACTAGAAAGAAGCTTTCTAAGAAACTGCTTTGTGTTGGGTGAATGCAACATACAGAGTTACACCTTTCTTTTCATTGAGCAGTTTGGTAACAGTATTTTTGGGGAATCTGCAAAGGGATATTTCGTAGCTCATAGAGGTCTATGGTGAAAAAGGAAATATCTTCAGATCAAAACTGGAGAGAAGGTTTTCAAATAACTGTTTTTTGATATGTATATTCACCTTACACAAATAAGCCATTTTGTTGATTCAGCAATTTGTCATCATTGTATTTGTGGTGTCTCAGAAGGGATATTTAGGAGCACATTATGGCTGATGGTGGAAAAGTAAACGCCCACAGAAAAAAACTAGAAAAGAGCATTCAGAGAAATTTATTTGTGATGAGTGAATTTATCAGACATCATTACACCTTTCTTTTCTTTGAGCAGTTTGGTAGCACTGTTTTTATGGAATCTCCAAGGGGATATTCGGGAGCTCCTAGAGGAATATGGTGAAAAAAGAAATAACTACAGATTCAAACTTTGGAGAAGCTTTTCGAGAAATAGTTGTGTTATGTCTATATTCATCACAGAATATAACGTTTTTGCTGATTGACAAGTTTGGCATCACTGTTTTTGTGGTATCTGAGAGGAGTTACTTGGGAGCACTTTGAAGCCTATGTTGAAAATGGTGAAAAGGAAATATTCTCATATTTAAACTAGAAAGAAGCTTTCTGAGAAACTACTTTTGGATCAGTGAATTCATCTCACAGAGGTACACTGGTGTTTTCATTGAACAGTTTGATGACACTTCTTTCAAGGGATTTTCAATAGTAAATTTGGGAGTGCATTGAAGCCTATGGTGACAAAGGAAATACCTTCAGATAAAAACCAAAAAGAAGCTTTATGGGAAACTGCTTTTTGATGTGTGAATTCATCTCACAGAGTTACACTGCTGTTTTCATTGAGCAGTTTGCTAACACTGTTTTCTTGGAATCTGCAATGCGATATTTTGGAGTGCATTGAAGCTTAGCGTGACAAAGGATGTATCCTCATATAAAAATAGAAAGATGCTTTCTGAAAAAATGCTTTGTGATGTTTTAATTAATCTCATAGAGCTACATGATCCCTTTCATGTATCAGTTTGTTAGCAGTGTTTTGGGGGAATCTGCGAAGGGATATTTTGGATCACATTGAAACTTATGATGACAAAGGATATATCCTCAGATACAAACTACAAAGAAGCTTTATCAGAAAGTTCTTTATGATGTGTGAATTCATCTCACAGTTCCACCTTTCTCTTCATGGAGCAGTTTGCTAACACTGCTTTCATGGAATCTGCCATGGGATATTCTGGAGTGCATTGAGGTCTCTAGTGTTAAAGGAAGTATCTTCAGATAAAAAATAGAAAGAAGCTTTCTGAGAAACTGCTTTGTGATGGGTGAATTCGTCTCAAAGGCTTACACCTTTCTTTTCATTCAGCCACTTCGTAGCACTGTTTTTGGGGAATCTGCAAAGGGATTTTTGGGAGCTCACAGAGGCCTATGGCGAAAAAGGAAATATCTGCACATTAAAACTGGACAGAATGTTTTTGAGAAACTGTTTTGTGATGTCTGTATTCACCTCGTGGAGATAAACAATTTTGTTGATTGAGCAGTATGGCCTCACTGTTTTTGTTGAGTCTGAGAAGGGATATTTGGGAGCGCATTGAGGCTGTTGGTAGAAAAGTAAATATGCACAGATAAAAACTGGAAAGGAGCTTTCTGAAAGTTTCTTTGTGATGGGTGATTTCATTTCCCAGAGGTAAACCATTCTATTCATTGAGCAGGTTGATAACACAGTTTTTGTGCAATCTACAAAGTGATAGTCAGAGTACAGAGAAGTCTATGGTGAAAAAGGAAATACCCTCAGATTAAAATTATAAAGAAGTTTTCTGAGAGACTGTTTTGTGATGGGTGAATTTATCTCACACAGTGAAATCTTTATTTTCATTGAGCAATTTGGTAACACTTTTTTTGGAATATAGAAAGGGATATTCATGAGCAGATAGAGACCAATGTTGAAAAAAGAAATATCTTCAGGTTGAAACTGGAGAGAAAGTTTCTGGCAACTCATTTTTGATGCATGCATTCATCTCATAGAGGTAAAGCTTTCTATTGGGAGAGCAGTTTGTAATCACTGTTTTTGAGGTGTCTGAGAAGGGATATTTGGGAGTGCATGGACGCTGATAGCGGAAAAGGAAATATCCTGAGATAAAAACTAGAAAGAAACATTTTGAGAAATTTATTTGTGATGGGTGAATTCATCACACAGAGATCCACCTTTATTTTCTTTCAGCAGCTTGGCAGTACTGTTTTTATGGAATCTGAAAAGGGATATTCGTGAGCTCCTAGAGGCCTATGGTGAAAAAGGGAATAACATCAGATAAAAACTGGAGAGAAGCTTTCGAGAAACAGTTTTGTGATGTATGAATTCATCTCATAGAGTTACACCGTTCTTTTCATTGAGAGGTTTGATAACATTGTTTTCTTGTAATCTGCAATGGGATATTTCAGAGTACATTGAAGCTTATGGTGACAAAGGAAATATCCTCATATAAAAAGTAGAAAGAAGCTTTCTGAGAAACTGCGTTGTGATGGGTTAAATCATCTCACAGAGTTACATGATTCTTTTCATGGAGCAGTTTGATAGCACTGTTTTTGGGGAATGTGAGAAGGGATATTTTGGATTGCATTGAAGCCTATGGTGACAAAGGATATCCCCTCAGAAAAAAAAAAAATATATATATATATATAAGTTTCCTGAGAAACTACTTTGTGGTTGTTAATTCATCTCACAGACTTACATGATTCTTTTCATGAAGCAGTTTGGTAGCACTGTTTCTGGGGAATCTGAGAAGGCATAATATGGAATCATTGAAGCTTATGATGACTAATGAAATGTCCTCAGATTAAAACTAGAAAGAAGTTTCTGAGAAATTTCTCTGTGATGTGTGAATTCATCTCACAGGGCTACACCATTTGTGTCATGGAGCAGTTTAGTAAAACTGTTTTCATGATATCTTCAAAGGGATATTCGGGAGTGCATTGATTCTTATGGTGATAAAGGAAATACCCTCAGATAAAAACTAGAAAAAAGCTTTCTGAGAAACTCATTTATGATGTGTCAATTCATCTCACAGTGTTGCACTGTTCTTTTCATTGCAT